>NC_088227.1:37128896-37136396 GCF_036934945.1 Oncorhynchus masou masou | reverse complement strand
CTCTCTCTGTCTCGCTCTCTCTGTCTCTCTCTCTCTCGCTCTCTCTCTGTCTCGCTCTCTCTCTCTCTGCCTCGCTCTCTCTCTCTCTCTCTCTCTGTCTCTCTCTGTCTCTCTCTCTCTCTCACGCACTCTCTGTCTCTCTGTCTCTCTCTTGGTCTCTCTCTCTCTGTCTCTCTCTCTCTCTTGGTCAATCTCTATCAATTTCAATTCAATTTAAGGACTTTATTGGCATGGGAAACATGTTTACATTACCAAAGCAAGTGAAATTGATAAACACTTAGTGAAATAAATAATTTAAAATGAACAGTAAACATCAAACTTACCACATTTCCAAAAGAATAAAGATATTTTAGATATCATATTATGTCTATATTGTGTTGTAACGATGTGCAAAAGGGAAAATAAATAAACATAAATATGGGTTGTATTTACAATGGTGTTTGTTTTTCACTGGTTGCCCTTTTCTTGTGGCAACAGGTCACAAATGTTGCTGCTGTGATTGCACACTGTTTTATGTAATCTGAGGGAAATATGTGTCTCTAATATGGTCATATACAAGGCAGGAGATTAGGAAGTGCAGTTCAGTTTCCACCTCATTTTGTGGGAAGTGTGCACATAGCCTGTCTTCTCTTGAGAGCCAGGTCTGCCTACGGTGGCCTTTCTCAATAGCAAGGCTTTGCTCACTGAGTCTGAACATAGTCAAATATGTCCTTAATTTTTTGGTCAGTCAGTGTATTTCTTTATTGTTTTAGTGATTGGCCATAGTGAAGGTGTAGACTCAGGTTGTCTGGGTCTCTATGTTTTTGGTTGGATAGGTTTCTCAATTTCTTTCTTAGGTTTTTGCGTTCCTCATCCTACCATTTGTCATTGTTGTTCATTTTCTTAGGTTGTCTGCTTGAAGTTTTTAGATTTGATATTTAAGATGAGAGGTCAAGTACACTGTTTAGGTTTTCTACTGCCAAATGTACACCTTCACTCTTTCACAGTGAAACATTTTATCCATGAAATTGTCTGGAAGGGATTGAATTTGTTGTTGTCTAATTGTTTTTTGATAGATTTTGACACTGTTTTCCTTCCATCTGTAGAATTTCTTCATGTTATTCATGTTATTCTGTTTGGCTTTCATACCTCATGATACCTATTTCACATTTATTTAACTAGGCAAGGCAGTTAAGGACACATTCGTTTTACAATAACGGCCTACCCCCCAAGGCCAAACCCTCCACTAACCCGGATGAAGCTGGGACAAATATGCGCCGCCCTATGAGACTCCCGATTGTGGCCAGTTGTGACACAGCCTGAAAATGAACCAGGGGGTCTGTAGTGACGCCTCTAGCACTGCAATGCAGTGCCTTAGACCACTGTGCCACTCGGGAGGTCTGTAACCAGTGATGGAAAGTCTCTGTGTTCTAGCTGGTGTGTTTGTGTACATATATGCATGGATACCTGCTCGTCGAACCTCTCATTCCAAAATCATGGGCATTAATATGTAGTTGGTCCCCCCTTTGCTGCTATAACAGCCTCCTCTCTTCTGGGAAGGCTTTCCACTAGATGTTGGAACATTGCTGCTATAACAGCCTCCTCTCTTCTGGGAAGGCTTTCCACTAGATGTTGGAACATTGCTGCGGGGACTTGCTTCCATTCAGCCACAAGAGCATTAGTGAGGTCGGTCACTGATGTTGGGCGATTAGGCCTGGCTCGCAGTCGGCGTTCCAATACATCCCAAAGGTGTTCGATGGGGTTGAGGTCAGGGCTCTGTGCAGGCCAGTCAAGTTCTTCCACACTGATCTCAACAACCCATTTCTGTATGGACCATGTTTTGTGCATGGGGGCATTGTCATGCTGAAACAGGAAAGGGCCTTTCCCAAACTGTTGCCACAAAGTTGGAAGCACAGAATCATCTAGAATGTCATTGTACTCTGTAGCATTAAGGGTCCTAACCCAAACCATGAAAAACATCCCCAGACCGTTATTCCTCCTCTACCAGTAGGCACTATGCATTAGGGCAGGTAGCGTTGTCCTGGTATCTGCCAAACCCAGGTTCATCAATCGGACTGCCAGTTGTTGAAGCGTGATTCATCACTCCAGAGATTTTACTCGCGTTTCCCACTTGAGTAAAATGGTGGTGAGCTTTACACCACTCTAGCCGACACTTGGCATTGCGCATGGTTATCTTGGGCTTGTGAGCGTCTGCTCGGCCATGGAAACCCATTTCATGAAGCTCCCGATGAACAGTTCTGGTGCTGACGTTGCTTCCAGAGGCAGTTTGGAACTCGGTAGTGAGTGTTGCAACCGAGGACAGATGATTTTTACATGCTACACGCTTCAGCACTCTGCAGTCCCGCTCTGTGAACTTGTGTGGCCTACCACTTCGTGGCTGAGCAGTGATTGCTGCTAGACAGTTCCGCTTCAAAATAACAGCACTTACAGTTGACCGGGGCAGATCTAGCAGGGCAGAAATTTGATGAACTGAGTTGTTGGAAAGGTGGCATCCTACGACTGTACCACGTTGAAAGTCACTGACCTCTTCAGTAAAGCCGTTCTACTGCCAATGTGTGTCTACGAAGATTGCATGAATGTGTGCTAGAATTTATACACCTGTCAGCATGGCGCGTGGACGAAGTTGCCGAATCCACTCATTTGAAGGGGTGTCCACATACTTTTGAATATATAGCGTAGGTTAGGAGGTTTGATATATGGTATGTGTGTTGGGAGTTATAGTGTGACACACTCTGCTAGATCTCAGTGAAGATCCTCCTTGTCTCTTCTTCTCCTCTCACAGTCCTCCCTCTCTTCCTGCTCATCTCTTCCGCGGATGGCAGATCAAGCTGCTCCACACTCAGATATGTCACCTTCCGTTGAAGGGTGATACTTCGGGTGAATACGTCTCTATTAAGTGTTCTTGCATATGTGCTTTAGTGGTGTTAGTGTCTAAGCCTCTAGAGGTTTACCTGACAACATTAAAAATCTACTCACATTGCTTATCTACAGTACAGCTTCCACTACCACTGGGATGTGAATCATTAGCGCTGCTATATTGACCATGACTTCCAAAATACTCATATTAAAACTGTTTATACCAGAGAAAACAGACAGTGGAAATGATTGGAATAGTTTGTTTTGTCACGGCGACAAAGTCTTTGGTCACATTGCATGACACCACATTAATCACAGCCTGATGGCTGTATTCCATACGGAGCGAGTGTTGATGTCGAAGCCAACACATTTCGGAATACCATGGGCATTCTTAGAATGATGCTTTCATAATTGGAGCTATCATTTCTGGTTTGAGGAAAACTTCCTTTCAGCGTACGAGAGAGAGAGGAGTGAAAATTCAATCATATTTCCCTTTTCTGTTTAAATGACATGAAAAATAGTTGATATTAAACAATGGAATGTTAAGGCGACATGTAAACAAAGAAAAACCCCTGAGGATTACCCAGACGGAAAACACAATTAAACTCCGATGGAATGTGATGATTCTTTATTAGTGTTGTAGAACTGAAGAATGCGGAGAGGGCAGTACAGTGGACTTAATGAGTTCCTATGTATTAAACGTAGGACAGGGAAATGCAGAGGAACAAACCTGTTCTGGACGTTACTGAGGAGGCAATTTTGTCCTCCGTTTCGGTAGTCTGAGAGGTTTTGGCATCGCAGTGCGGTGGTCTCATTCTCCGATGGCAGTGTGTGTGTGTGTGTGTGTGTGTGTGTGTGTGTGTGTGTGTGTGTGTGTGTGTGTGTGTGTGTGTGTGTGTGTGTGTGTGTATACGTCGCTGCAGTGGAATATTGGACAACATCAAAACGTGTTTATCCTGTTTTTGTGACACCCCAGGGAGCCAGCCCTGCTGAAAGCCCAGGAGATAAGGAGAGAAGAGATAAAAGCACACAGAGGGAAGAGGATTGTGTTTGTGTGTTGGTTAGCGATATGGACGCTCTGTCTCTCACCTACCTCCTATTTTAGGCCTCATGGGGATTGGGAGGCAGAGATATCCCACTGCTCCCAGTATGGGTGGTGGATACACACACACACACACACACACACACACACACACACACACACACACACACCACTCAGTACGGGTGGTGGATACACACACACACACACACACACACACACACACACACACACACACACACACACACACACACACACACACACACACACACACACACACACACACACACACACACACACACACACACACACACACACACACACACACACCACTCAGTATGGATGGTGGATACACACACACACACACACACACACACGCGCACACACACGCACGCGCACGCACACACACACACACACACACACACACACACACACACACACACACACACACACACACACACACACACACACACACACACACACACACACACACACACACACACACACCACTCAGTACGGGTGGTGGATACACACACACACACACACACACACACACACACACACACACACACACACACACACACACACACACACACACACACACACACACACACACACACACACACACACACACCACTCAGTATGGATGGTGGATACACACACACACACACACACACACACGCGCACACACACGCACGCGCACGCACACACACACACACACACACACACACACACACACACACACACACACACACACACACACACACACACACACACACACACACACACACACACACACACACCACTCAGTATGGGTGGTGGATACACACATACAGACACACACAAACACACACCACTCAGTATGGGTGGTGGATACACACCTACAGACACACACAAACACACACCACTCAGTATGGGGGCCATATAATTCTCCAATGAAGTTCTGGGGACATCACTATACACACCAACCACTAAGCCTGCCCTGGATCGACCCAGAGAAACACTCTTCCAGCTTAAGTAATACAGGGTGATACTTAACCTGCAGTCATCTTTGGTACTGCCCACCACCCCACTAACAAACTATTTCAAATATTATATTTAAGACATGAAGACTTTTCGCGCTAGCGTCTCTGTCTGTAACCTGTAAAACTAGCTGTATGTGGGTGACTGTCTCTGTCTGTAACCTGCAGAACTGGCTGTATGTGGGTGACTGTCTCTGTCAGTTGGCCTCCTGTCTGGGGGGAGCTGTGTGACTGACCCTCTGTCTCTGTCAGTTGGCCTCCTGTCTGGGGAGAGCTGTGTGACTGACCCTCTCTCTGTCAGTTGGCCCCCTGTCTGGGGGGAGCTGTGTGACTGACCCTCTGTCTCTGTCAGTTGGCCTCTGTTCTGGGGGGAGCTGTGTGACTGACCCTCTCTCTGTCAGTTGGCCCCCTGTCTGGGGGGAGCTGTGTGACTGACCCTCTCTCTGTCAGTTGGCCCCCTGTCTGGGGGGAGCTGTGTGACTGACCCTCTCTCTGTCAGTTGGCCTCTGTTCTGGGGTTGAGCCGGGTGACTGACCCTCTGTCTCTGTCAGTTGGCCTCCTCTGGCTGTCTGGAGGGAGCTGGGAGATAAAGGACATATCCTTGAACTAGTGTCTGCCTGTCAGCCTGTGTATCAAACACTTGCTGGCTTTCCATAGTGTAGAAACTCTAACTCTAACCCTTTCCATAGTGTTGAAACTCTAACCCTTTCCATAGTGTTGAAACTCTAACCCTTTCCATAGTGTAGAAACTCTAACCCTTTCCATAGTGTTGAAACTCTAACCCTTTCCATAGTGTTGAAACTCTAACCCTTTCCATAGTGTTGAAACTCTAACCCTTTCCATAGTGTTGAAACTCTAACCCTTTCCATAGTGTTGAAACTCTAACCCTTTCCATAGTGTAGAAACTCTAACCCTTTCCATAGTGTTGAAACTCTAACCCTTTCCATAGTGTTGAAACTCTAACCCTTTCCATAGTGTTGAAACTCTAACCCTTTCCATAGTGTTGAAACTCTAACCCTTTCCATAGTGTTGAAACTCTAACCCTTTCCATAGTGTTGAAACTCTAACCCTTTCCATAGTGTTGAAACTCTAACCATTTCCATAGTGTTGAAACTCTAACTCTAACCCTTTCCATAGTGTAGAAACTCTAACTCTAACCCTTTCCAGAGTTTAGAAACTCTAACCCTTTCCATAGTGTTGAAACTCTAACCCTTTCTATAGTGTTAAAACTCTAACCATTTCCATAGTGTTGAAACTCTAACCCTTTCCATAGTGTAGAAACTCTAAACCTTTCCATAGTGTAGAAACTCTAACCTTTCCATAGTGTTGAAACTCTAACCCTTTACATAGTGTTGAAACTCTAACCCTTTCCATGGTGTTGAAACTCTAACCCTTTCCATAGTGTTGAAACTCTAACTCTTTCCATAGTGTTGAAACTCTAACGCTTTCCATAGTGTTGAAACTCTAACTCTAACCCTTTCCATAGTGTAGAAACTCTAGCTCTAACCCTTTCCAGAGTTTAGAAACTCTAACCCTTTCCATAGTGTTGAAACTCTAACCCTTTCTATAGTGTTAAAACTCTAACCCTTTCCATACTGTTGAAACTCTAACCCTTTCCATAGTGTAGAAACTCTAACCCTTTCCATAGTGTAGAAACTGTAACCCTTTCCATAGTGTAGAAACTCTAACTCTAACCCTTTCCATAGTGTTGAAACTCTAACCCTTTCCATAGTGTTGAAACACTAACCCTTTCCATAGTGTAGAAACGTTAACCCTTTCCATAGTGTTGAAACTCTAACCCTTTCCATAGTGTTGAAAGTCTAACCCTTTCCATAGTGTTGAAACTCTAACCCTTTCCATAGTGTTGAAACTCTAACCCTTTCCATAGTGTTGAAACTCTAACCCTTTCCATAGTGTAGAAACTCTAACCCTTTCCATAGTGTAGAAACTCTAACCCTTTCCATAGTGTTGAAACTCTAACCCTTTCCATAGTGTTGAAACTCTAACCCTTTCCATAGTGTTGAAACTCTAACCCTTTCCATAGTGTTGAAACTCTAACCCTTTCCATAGTGTTGAAACTCTAACCATTTCCATAGTGTTGAAACTCTAACTCTAACCCTTTCCATAGTGTAGAAACTCTAACTCTAACCCTTTCCAGAGTTTAGAAACTCTAACCCTTTCCATAGTGTTGAAACTCGAACCCTTTCTATATTGTTAAAACTCTAACCATTTCCATAGTGTTGAAACTCTAACCCTTTCCATAGTGTAGAAAATCTAAACCTTTCCATAGTGTAGAAACTCTAACCCTTTCCATAGTGTTGAAACTCTAACCCTTTCCATAGTGTTGAAACTCTAACCCTTTCCATGGTGTTGAAACTCTAACCCTTTCCATAGTGTTGAAACTCTAACTCTTTCCAGAGTTTAGAAACTCTAACCCTTTCCATAGTGTTGAAACTCTAACTCTAACCCTTTCCATAGTGTAGAAACTCTAACTCTAACCCTTTCCAGAGTTTAGAAACTCTAACCCTTTCCATAGTGTTGAAACTCTAACCCTTTCTATAGTGTTAAACTCTAACCCTTTCC
>NC_088227.1:37116396-37118896 GCF_036934945.1 Oncorhynchus masou masou | reverse complement strand
ACTACTACTGTGTGCCCTATAGCTTTTGCAAGTGCCATGCTCTACAAACTGAGCCACATGGGACTAACCCTTCAGTCTACACTGTGCTCCTATCTAACCCTCAGCAGGGAGATGACATCCAACACTACATTGTTAGTTTTACTACTACATTGCAAGGTTTTCAGGGGCCTCGGTGTATTTTCAGTGACTCCTTACTGTAGTAGTTCAAGTATATTCCCTTCTCCCTGGTTCTAAACTAATATCTCAGTTAATGATGCTTCTCCCTGGTTTTAAACTGTTATCTCAGTTACTGATGCTTCTCCCTGGTTTTAAACTGTTATTTCAGTTAATGATGTTTCTCCCTGGTTCTAAACTGTTATCTCAGTTACTGATGCTTCTCCCTGGTTCTAAACTGTTATCTCAGTTACTGATGCTTCTCCCTGGTTCTAAACTGTTATCTCAGGTACTGATGCTTCTCCCTGGTTTTAAACGGTTATCTCAGTTACTGATGCTTCTCCCTGGTTTTAAACTGTTATTTCAGTTAATGATGCTTCTCCCTGGTTCTAAACTGTTATTTCAGTTAATGATGCTTCTCCCTGGTTCTAAACTGTTATTTCAGTTAATGATGCTTCTCCCTGGTTTTAAACTGTTATCTCAGTTACTGATGCTTCTCCCTGGTTCTAAACTGTTATTTCAGTTAATGATGCTTCTCCCTGGTTCTAAACTGTTATCTCAGTTACTGATGCTTCTCCCTGGTTCTAAACTGTTATTTCAGTTAATGATGCTTCTCCCTGGTTTTAAACTGTTATCTCAGTTACTGATGCTTCTCCCTGGTTCTAAACTGTTATTTCAGTTAATGATGCTTCTCCCTGGTTCTAAACTAATATCTCAGTTACTGATGCTTCTCCCTGGTTTTAAACTAATATCTCAGTTAATGATGCTTCTCCCTGGTTCTAAACTAATATCTCAGTTACTGATGCTTCTCCCTGGTTCTAAACTAATATCTCAGTTAATGATGCTTCTCCCTGGTTCTAAACTAATATTTCAGGTACTGATGCTTCTCCCTGGTTTTAAACTAATATCTCAGTTAATGATGCTTCTCCCTGGTTCTAAACTAATATCTCAGTTACTGATGCTTCTCCCTGGTTCTAAACTAATATTTCAGTTAATGATGCTTCTCCCTGGTTCTAAACTAATATTTCAGTTAATGATGCTTCTCCCTGGTTCTAAACTAATATCTCAGTTAATGATGCTTCTCCCTGGTTCTAAACTAATATCTCAGTTAATGATGCTTCTCCCTGGTTTTAAACTGTTATCTCAGGTACTGATGCTTCTCCCTGGTTTTAAACTAATATTTCAGTTACTGATGATTCTCCCTGGTTCTAAACTAATATTTCAGTTAATGATGCTTCCTTCTGGTTCTAAGCTGATAAGTACTTCATTGACTGACTCCAGGACTAGAGTTAAACTGCTGTGATGTTTGACCCACAATGAAAATGGTTGAATCAGATCGTACGTTTCTAACAGAGACACATCTATAATACATACATAGTACGTCCCTTGTCTTCTACAGTTATCTGTCACACAATTCTCTCACAACGAAGTGAATCTTAATAAATAGTTAATAAAACCATGTCTGTCTGGCACATGTGTGTCACTGTGTCATGGAAACCCTGTGTGAATCAGCTGTGCATCCCAACATTCATATCTCATGACGTCCTTATGCTGTTGTTGTTGTTGTTTACTTATTTACATAATAATCAGAAAAGATGGCCACGGACTGTAGATTTACCAAACTTCCTTGGAAAGGTGTCAGAGGAATGTGTTGATGTGGTGTGAAAGTAGTGATGTTGAGGAGAGAGGGAGACAGGGATGAAGAGAGGATACTACTGCGCCAACAGATTGAGCGCCTGTCTCTCCTTAAAGACTCCCCTCATCTCTGAAGTGAGCGTGTTGCAACGAGCTGTTGGATGTACACTGCTCCAACCTCGCCATCTGTTCACACAACATGAAGGCCATGCACCGATTTCAGCTGCTTTACAGTCTAGAGGAATGTGTGTCTGAAAGAGAGAAACAGGAGCGAGAGAGCGAGAGAGTGAGAGAGAGAGAGGGAGAGAGAGAGTGCGAGAGAGAGAGCGAGAGAGTGAGAGCGAGAGAGAGAGAGAGAGCGAGAGAGAAAGAGCGAGCGAGAGAGAGCGAGAGAGAGAGAGAGAGAGCGAGAGAGAGAGTTAGAGAGAGAGAGGGAGAGAGAGAGCGAGAGGGAGAGCGAGCGAGCGAGAGAGAGAGAGAGAAAGAGAGAGAGACAGAAAGAGAGAGACAGAGAGAGAGAGAGAGAAAGAGAGAGAGACAGAGAGACAGAGAGAGAGACAGAGAGAGAGACAGAGAGAGAGAGAGACAGAGAGAGAGAGAGAGAGAGAGAGAGAGAGAGAGAGAGAGGGGTCAGAGAGATATTAAAAGATGGAAAATGCCTCTCTTCACTTCATCTGGTTTTGGTAAATGCAGAAACCTCAATAGGAAGGAA
>NC_088227.1:37101396-37111396 GCF_036934945.1 Oncorhynchus masou masou | reverse complement strand
GAGGCTCCAGCCAAGAAGCTTACTGTATTAACACTTTGTTGACAACAGCTCAGAGTTTTATAACAGCACAGTAACATTTTAAAATGAACTGGCGAGGAATCACCGGTGAAGCGCTATAACTTGTAGCATGGTCACTGCGTGTTGTGGTGTGTCCTAGAAGATTGTATAAGCACTGTACTGTATGTCCCCTCTCCTCTTACACCCATAATAAAGCCCCCTGCAGCCCAGGGACTGATGTGTTGCTAGTGACTCACACAGTATCACGCCAGGGAATGTAGATAGCTGCAGGTAAAGCTTACCCAGGACATGCCACACAGACAGAGAGGAAGAGGGAGAGAGAGAGTGAGGAAGAGGGAGAGAGAGCAGCAAGATTTGTGACCTGTTGCCACGAGAAAAGGGCAACCAGTGAGGAACAAACACCATTGTAAATACAACCCATATCTATGCTTATTTATTTTATCTTGTGTCCTTTCAAATTTGTACCTTGTAAAAACACTGTATATATATATATATAATATGACATTTTCAATGTCTTTATTGTTTTGAAACTTCTGTATGTGTGATGTCTACTGTTAATTTTTATTGTTTACCTTACTTGCTTTGGCAATGTTGACACATGTTTCCCATGCCAATAAAGCCCCTTGAATTGAGTTGAATTGAGAGAGAGTGAGAAAGAGAGAGAGAGAGAGAGAGAGAGAGAGAGAGAGAGAGAGAGAGAGAGAGAGAGAGAGAGAGAGAGAGAGAGAGAGTATACCTTGGCACTAAATCCGTTTGAGACATAGTCTAAAAAAAGATGGGTATTTCTGTGCACGTTGGTGTTCAGATGTCTCGGTGTTGTGATGAGGGACGTATCTTTTGGTGTATATAGTGTTGGATTCTGGAGTAAACTTTTAACATTTCTATACTAGAGACATGATACAGTAGATCAGGAGTAATACTATAGTATCTGGGGGGTGATAGAGAATGGTTGTTACATCAGTAATACTACAGTATCTAAGGAGTGATAGAGAATGGTCGATACATCAGTAATACTACAGTATCTAAGGAGTGATAGAGAATGGTTGTTACATCAGTAATACTACAGTATCTAAGGAGTGATAGAGAATGGTTGGTACATCAGTATTACTATAGTATCTGGGGGGTGATAGAGAATGGTTGGTACATCAGTAATACTATAGTATCTGGGGGGTGATAGAGAATGGTTGGTACATCAGTAATACTATAGTATCTAAGGAGTGATAGAGAATGGTCGATACATCAGTATTACTACAGTATCTGGGGGGTGATAGTGAATGGTTGGTACATCAGAAGTGAATGGTTATCTGTAGGAGACAGATGGCTTTGGAATGTGCTGGGTGGACAGGAGGCAGTCACAGGAATACTGTAGGTGATACGGGTGGAGCGTTTTGGATTAGACATCAAGGGGTTGAGGTCAGGTGACCTTAAGGGAGACGGAATGGTTTATTAACATCACTTCCTCTTCCTGTCGGACCATAACAGATGGACGGACTGGAGAGGAGGAGGAGTGCCTAAACAACTAGAACTTGTGGTGATGGAAACGTGATGTCTGAATGTAGCTGTGTCGACCCTTTGGGAAGAATTAAACTTGGTTAAGCTTCTCTCGCGTCCATTGAGTTATTTACTCTGAAAATAAGAACCTAACAATAGTCAATAAATAGACCATGTTGGACAGCACAGGGCTGTATTTGGTTGTATTTGTTTCTTTACTCTCCATGACCTATTTCTATCTGTTGTCTGCATGAGCCAAACCCATAGGTTCCTCATCACATACATCACTGAGAGGTTGTTTCAACACACACTCCTCCCATCTTCTCCTCTCCTATCTTCCTCGCCTCTCCTGCTCTTCTTCCCTCAACTCCTCTCCTCCCTGACACCTCTAACACTTCAACATACACTGTCCCTCCCTCCCTCCCTCCCTCCCTCCCTCCCTCCCTCCCTCCCTCCCTCCCTCCCCTCCCTCCCTCCCTCCCTCCCTCCCTCCCTCCCTCCCTCCCTCCCTCCCTCCCTCCCTATCTCTCTCTCTCCCTCCCTCCCTCCCTCCCATTCTCCCTCCCTCCCTCCCTCCCTCCCTCCCTCCCTCCCTCCCTCCCTCCCTCCCTCCCTCCCTCCCTCCCTCCCTCCCTCCCTCCCTCCCTCCCTCCCTCCCTATCTCTCTCTCTCTCTCTCCTCCCTCCCTCCCTCCCTATCTCTCTCTCTCCCTCCCTCCCTCCTTCCCATTCTCCCTCCCTCCCATTCTCCCTCCCTCCCAGTCTCTCTCCCACTCTTCCAAGGAGCCTTCAGATCCAGCATACAGTACCAGGCAATCAGACAGGCTTTTTAATGCTGCAATCGCACAATGAATTCCATTACCCGCTTGAGCCTCCCCACTTTGATTCAGATGGAAAAAGTTGTGGGTAATTGAAAAGCCCATTCCAGACAAGAGAACATGCATCCTATTGTGTAGAAACGGCTAGCTGGAGCTCGTCTGAGAGGTCGGCTGTGAATGCCATCACTTGCTAGTAGTTAATGCTGATTGCTTAGGTTCTGCTCACAACAGTTTTAGAACATGATGTTGAGGCCCTGGGTGACTAGGTTGGCTGGATTATTTGCACTGTTTTGGACCTTACTTTGACACCGCCTGGAATGGAGGTCCTGGATGCCAGGAAGCTTGGCCCCAGTGATGTACTGGGCAGTACGCACTATCCTTTGTAGTGCCTTGCGGTCGGAGGTGGAGCAGTTGCTATACCAGACAGTTATTCAACCATCAGGTTTTTCCTAGCCGCCGTGCTTCTCATCATCATCAAATTTATAAAAATAGCCCTTCGTACATCAGCTGATATCTCAAAGTGTTGTACAGAAACCCAGCCTAAAACCCCAAACAGCAAGCAATGAAGGTGTTGAAGCACATTGGCTAGGAAAAACTTCCTAGAAAGGCCAAAACCTAGGAAGAAACCTAGAGAGGAACCAGGCTATGAGGGTTGGCCAGTCCTCTTCTGCCACCTCTCATAGCCTGGTTCCTCTCTAGGTTTCTTCCTAGGTTTTGGCCTAGGCCGACATGGTCTGGGACAGGTAGCACGTCCGGTGAACAGGTCAGGATTCCATAGCCGCAGGCAGAACAGTTGAAACTGGAGCAGCAGCACGGCCAGGTGGACTGGGGACAGCAAGGAGTCATCATGCCAGATAGTCCTAAGGCATGGTCCTAGGGCTCAGGTCCCCCGAGAGAGAGAAAGACAGAGAGAAAGAGAGAATTAGAGAGCACATACTTAAATTCACACAGGATACCGGATAAGACAGGAGAAGTACTCCAGATATAACAAACTGACCCTAGCCTCCCGACACATAAACTACTGCAGCATAAATACTGGAGGCTGAGACAGGAGGGGTCAGGAGACACTGTGGCCCCATCTGATGATACCTCCGGACAGGGCCAAATAGGAAGGATATAACCCCACCCACTTTGCCAAAGCACAGCCCCGACACCAGAGCCGGTGTTGTACAATGTAGGGAATAGGGTGTAATTTTGGAACCGTCAGTGATATCAGGGGGATAAGGTGAGAGGCACACAGGGCCGGTTGACCTGGTGTGTGTGTATGTATGTGCGTGTGTTTGTGTAGGATGTATTGGTCTATATTGAGGTTCCAGTACCTCAGTGGAAAAGATCAGCATTGGCATGGTTATTACTCATGAGCCTGATATCATCAGTCTCTGTAATATTACTCTTTCATATCCTTTGTTCTCCAAGGAAATATGGAGAGAGATTGCAATATACTGACTTTAACTGTATAAAAGCCTGTGCAGCTGTTTCAGAAGACATCACTGTATGATCCATGTTATACTGACTTGACATGGCCTCTGAGGTAGATGAGTGATGGCAGTCCATTTGTAATGAGGTATATGAGTGATGGCAGTCCATTTGTATTGAGGTAGATGAGTGATGGCAGTCCATTTGTAATGAGGTAGATGAGTGATGGCAGTCCATTTGTATTGAGGTAGATGAGTGATGGCAGTCCATTTGTATTGAGGTAGATGAGTGATGGCAGTCCATTTGTATTGAGGTAGATGAGTGATGGCAGTCCATTTGTAATGAGGTAGATGAGTGATGGCAGTCCATTTGTATTGAGGTAGATGAGTGATGGCAGTCCATTTGTATTGAGGTAGATGAGTGATGGCAGTCCATTTGTACTGAGGTAGATGAGTGATGGCAGTCCATTTGTACTGAGGTAGATGAGTGATGGCAGTCCATTTGTACTGAGGTAGATGAGTGATGGCAGTCCATTTGTATTGAGGTGATTGAGTGATGGCAGTCCATTTGTATTGAGGTGATTGAGTGATGGCAGTCCATTTGTAATGAGGTGATTGACTGATGGCAGTCCATTTGTGCTGAGGTAGATGAGTGATGGCAGTCCATTTGTACTGAGGAAGATGAGTGATGGCAGTCCATTTGTATTGAGGGAGATGAGTGATGGCCGTCCATTTGTATTGAGGTAGATGAGTGATGGCAGTCCATTTGTACTGAGGTAGATGAGTGATGGCAGTCCATTTGTACTGAGGTAGATGAGTGATGGCAGTCCATTTGTTTTGATGTAGATGAGTCATGGCAGTCCATTTGTATTGAGGTAGATGAGTGATGGCAGTCCATTTGTAATGAGGTGTTTGAGTGATGGCAGTCCATTTGTACTGAGGTAGATGAGTGATGGCAGTCCATTTGTAATGAGGTAGATGAGTGATGGCAGTCCATTTGTACTGAGGTAGATGAGTGATGGCAGTCCATTTGTACTGAGGTAGATGAGTGATGGCAGTCCATTTGTAATGAGGTAGATGAGTGATGGCAGTCCATTTGTAATGAGGTAGATGAGTGATGGCAGTCCATTTGTACTGAGGTAGATGAGTGATGGCAGTCCATTTTGTAATGAGGTAGATGAGTGATGGCAGTCCATTTGTATTGAGGTGATTGAGTGATGGCAGTCCATTTGTAATGAGGTGATTGAGTGATGGCAGTCCATTTGTACTGAGGTAGATGAGTGATGGCAGTCCATTTGTACTGAGGAAGATGAGTGATGGCAGTCCATTTGTATTGAGGTAGATGAGTGATGGCAGTCCATTTGTACTGAGGGAGATGAGTGATGGCCGTCCATTTGTATTGAGGTAGATGAGTGATGGCAGTCCATTTGTACTGAGGTAGATGAGTGATGGCAGTCCATTTGTACTGAGGTAGATGAGTGATGGCAGTCCATTTGTTTTGATGTAGATGAGTGATGGCAGTCCATTTGTATTGAGGTAGATGAGTGATGGCAGTCCATTTGTAATGAGGTGTTTGAGTGATGGCAGTCCATTTGTACTGAGGTAGATGAGTGATGGCAGTCCATTTGTAATGAGGTAGATGAGTGATGGCAGTCCATTTGTACTGAGGTAGATGAGTGATGGCAGTCCATTTGTAATGAGGTAGATGAGTGATGGCAGTCCATTTGTAATGAGGTAGATGAGTGATGGCAGTCCATTTGTAATGAGGTAGATGAGTGATGGCAGTCCATTTGTACTGAGGTAGATGAGTGATGGCAGTCCATTTGTATTGAGGTAGATGAGTGATGGCAGTCCATTTGTACTGAGGGAGATGAGTGATGGCAGTCCATTTGTACTGAAGTAGATGAGTGATGGCAGTCCATTTGTATTGAGGTAGATGAGTGATGGCAGTCCATTTGTATTGAGGTAGATGAGTGATGACAGTCCATTTGTACTGAGGTAGATGAGTGATGGCAGTCCATTTGTAATGAGGTAGATGAGTGATGGCAGTCCATTTGTAATGAGGTAGATGAGTGATGGCAGTCCATTTGTATTGAGGTAGATGAGTGATGGCAGTCCATTTGTACTGAGGTAGATGAGTGATGGCAGTCCATTTGTACTGAGGTAGATGAGTGATGGCAGTCCATTTGTACTGAGGTAGATGAGTGATGGCAGTCCATTTGTAATGAGGTAGATGAGTGATGGCAGTCCATTTGTAATGAGGTAGATGAGTGATGGCAGTCCATTTGTATTGAGGTAGATGAGTGATGGCAGTCCATTTGTACTGAGGTAGATGAGTGATGGCAGTCCATTTGTACTGAGGTAGATGAGTGATGGCAGTCCATTTGTACTGAGGTAGATGAGTGATGGCAGTCCATTTGTATTGAGGTAGATGAGTGATGGCAGTCCATTTGTACTGAGGTGGATGAGTGATGGCAGTCCATTTGTACTGAGGTAGATGAGTGATGGCAGTCCATTTGTATTGAGGTAGATGAGTGATGGCAGTCCATTTGTAATGAGGTAGATGAGTGATGGCAGTCCATTTGTAATGAGGTAGATGAGTGATGGCAGTCCATTTGTAATGAGGTAGATGAGTGATGGCAGTCCATTTGTAATGAGGTAGATGAGTGATGGCAGTCCATTTGTAATGAGGTAGATGAGTGATGGCAGTCCATTTGTATTGAGGTAGATGAGTGATGGCAGTCCATTTGTACTGAGGTAGATGAGTGATGGCAGTCCATTTGTACTGAGGTAGATGAGTGATGGCAGTCCATTTGTAATGAGGTAGATGAGTGATGGCAGTCCATTTGTATTGAGGTAGATGAGTGATGGCAGTCCATTTGTATTGAGGTAGATGAGTGATGGCAGTCCATTTGTAATGAGGTAGATGAGTGATGGCAGTCCATTTGTAATGAGGTAGATGAGTGATGGCAGTCCATTTGTATGATCATCAGCTAAATATCACTCATATAGAATGAAACTAGGCCTTTGTCATGTGACTGAGTGTTAACATTGGATGTGACAGCAGTGCCACTCCGGTGTTGACATAGTGTATATTATGGAACTGGGACATGGGATTTGGGCACCGTGTAGATCAATAATTGAAGACGTTGTTCGGCAGCCAACCATCCTTTTCTCTATCCTCCTGAAACATTCCCACACACTCTCCAGCCGTGTTGTCTGACGCTATCGCTACAGAGACCTTATGCTCTTAGAGTCACACATAGAAAACACATTGTTTACAAGAACGTGTCTCAAACACTGCTGTACTGACACTCCAAACATGATCTGAGGGTTCCAAGGGGAGATGTGGCTTTCAGTCAAACAACCCCAACACCAATGCACTCTGGGAAAGGTAATATAGCATACTGAGTCTGCCAACTTCTCCAGGAGAGCGAGAGAGTGAGCGAGAGAGATAATTACGTTGTTTCCCCCTGGTTCTGGCCCAAGCCCTATGCAAGTCCCCTTGATCTACATGTTCATGGTCCAAGATGAAAATGGTTCAAAGAGAAACACAGTGTCTGTTTTTTTTACATTACATTGCTCTTCGACAACATGGTGGACAGATGGCTGTGTTCCAAAGCAGCTCTGTTGTAAATGCATGACTTCACATTACCTTTAGTAGGAGAGGGAGGGAGGGAGGGGAGGGAGGGAGGGAGGGAGGGAGGGAGGGAGGGAGGGAGGGAGGGAGGGAGGGAGGGAGGGAGGGAGGGAGGGAGGGAGGGAGGGAAGAGGAAGTAGGGGGAGATTGAGTGAGGGGGAGAAAGGGAGAGAAAGAGAAGAAGAAAGAGAGAGAAGGAAGGATCAATCAATCAATAATTTTAATGTATTTATAAAGCCCTTCTTACATCAGCTGATGTTACAAAGTGCTGTACAGAAACCCAGCCTAAAACCCCAAACAGCAAGCAATGCAGGTGTAGAAGCACGGTGGCTAGGAAAAACTCCCAAGAAAGGCCGGAACCTAGGAAGAAACCTAGAGAGGAACCAGGCTACGTGTGGTGGCCAGTCCTCTTCTGGCTGTGCCGGGTGGAGATAATAACAGAACATGGCCAAGATGTTCAAAAATGACCAGCATCACCCCCAAAGGGGGGCACCAACCCGGACAGGAAGATCACATCAGTGACTCAACCCACTCAAGTGGCGTACCCCTCCTAGGGACGGTACGGAAGAGCACCAGTTAGCCAGTGACTCAGCCCCTGTAATAGGGTTAGCGGCAGAGATTCCCAGTGGAGAGAGAGGAACTGGCCAGGCAGAGACAGCAAGGGCAGTTCGTTGCTCCAGTGCCTTTCCGTTCACCTTCACACTCCTGGGCCAGAATACAGTGGATCATAGGACCTACTGAAGAGATGAGTCTTCAATAAAGACAGGTCGAGACCGAGTCCGCGTCTCTCACAGGATGGAAATACATGAGTAAATTCAGGATCAGTCTAGCCTCGGTGGATGTGCGTTGCCACCATAGATATGCCACTGAATTTCACATTTAACTACTACTTTGTTATTTTGTCAAGTAGTGTTGTTGTCCCTCTTAGAGACAGGATGTAAAAATTTAAATTGTTTGTTCACATACACTATATACACAAATACTATATGGGTACGCCTTCAAATGAGTGGATTGGGCTGTTTCAGCTACACCCGTTGCTGACAGGTGTATAAAATTGAGCACACAGCCATGCAATCTCCATAGACAAACATTGGCAGGAGAATGGTCTTATCGAAGAGCTCAGTGACTTTCAACATGGCACCGTTATAGGGTGCAACCTCAGTTCGTCAGATTTCTACCTCGCTAGAGCTGGAAGTGCTGTTATTATGAATAGGAAACGTCCAGGGGCAACAACGGCTCCGCCGTGAACTGGTAGGCCACACAAGCTCACAGAACCAGACCGCCGACGATCGACTGGAGTGAGGAAACAAGCTTTACCATCTGACAGTCTGACAGACGACTCTGGGTTTGGCGGATGCCAGGAGAACCTTACCTGCCCCAATGCGTAGCAAAAATTTGGGTGAAGGAGGAAAAATGGTCTGGGACTATTTTCTATTGTTCGCGCTAAGCCCCATAAATTTTAACGCTACAGCATACAATGACATTCTAGATCATTCTGTGCTTCCAACTTTGTGGCAACAGTTTGGGGAAGGCCCTTTCCTGTTCCAGCATGACAGTACTCTTGTTCACAAAGCGAGTCCATACAGAAATGGTTTGTCGAGATCGGTTTTGAAGAACTTGACTGGCCGGCACAGAGCCCTGACCTCAACCACATCAAACAACTTTGGGATGAATTGGAATGCAGACTGCGAGCCAGGCCTAATTGCCCAACATCAGTACCCAACCTCACTAATGCTCGTGGCTGAATGGCAGCAAGTTCCCAATGTTCCAACATTTAGTGGAAAGGCTTTCCCAACGAGTGGATGTGGGGACCAACTCCACAATAATGCCCATGATTTTGGAATGAGATGTTCGGCAATACTTTTGATCATTTTGTGTACTGTACATCCCAGCTGATCAATTCACTTCTCTTCTCTGTATAAGGTATCAGCTCTATGAGTCTCAGAGTAACTGTTGTAAATCCCAGTGCATCTGACACTCATCAGTAGCAAGGTTAAACTGACAGACAGGATGACACTCCTCTCACAGATCAAAACTCTAAACTTTGTCTAGAGAAAGACGTCAAGCCTGCGGCTATTTTCCCATTTCCTCTGTGTACGTCTGAATCTGTTAGTCTGTTAGTCAGTGTGATTGATGAGACGCCTGCTCTGACCAGATGAGTAATGAAAGATCACAGGGCCGTGGGATCGATATGCCAGGCAGCTTTTCAGACACAAAGCTAGGCGCCATATCACCGCCAGAGACACCCCTAAATCCCTTCACAGCTCTCTCTCTCTGTCTTTGTCGCCTTCGGTAGTCTTCGGTAGCCTCGGCAGCAAAGTGTGGAACAGAGGGTCGAGCATGCCACTATCTACATCGACCGGGCTGTAGTGGACCGGGTCGAGAGCTTCAAGTTCCTCGGTGTCCACATCACTAAGGAATTAACATGGTCCACACACACACCAACACAGTCGTGAAGAAGGCACAACAACGCCTCTTCGGCCTCAGGTTCAACCAAAATAATTTGGCATGGGCTCTCAGATCCTCAAAAATTCTCCTGCTTCACCATTGAGAGTATCATGACTGGCTGTATCACAGCTTGGTATGGCAAAATGCTCGGCATCTGACCACAAGGTGCTA
>NC_088227.1:37058896-37098896 GCF_036934945.1 Oncorhynchus masou masou | reverse complement strand
CTTAGGGCTGCATCGAAAATCCAACAAAATCCCCCAAAATAAATGATGGACGCAGCAATTCTCCTGTAGGCGTGATGGCTCCAAAATGTGTGTTAATGCCATTTGTATAAACCTGTTAATTTTGGGGGAATGTAGCCATTCCCTGCATTAATCTCTAACACAAAGCCCCTCCCTCCCTCCCTCCCTCCCTCCCTCCCTCCCTCCCTCCCTCCCTCCCTCCCTCCCTCCCTCCCTCCCTCCCTCCCTCCCTCCCTCCCTCCCTCCCTCCCTCCCTCCCTCCCTCCCTCCCTCCCTCCTCTCTCTCCTTCTCTCCACCCCACACTTAATCCCTCCCTCTATCCCCCTCTCCATCTCTCCCCTGCATCCCCCTCTCCAGTCCTCCCTCCATCCATCTCTCATCCTTCTCTCCATCCCTCACTCAATCACTCCCTCTATTCCCCTCTCCATCCCTCTCTCCATCCTTCTCTCCATCCTTCTCTCCACCCCTCTACCTATCTATTCTTATATTCCTCTCATTGAGTACAATAGTCTAATATCCATTTTTGGAACAGACCCATTTCTACGATGACTTTTTGACCTCATGTCCCCATAGTGTTCGTCTTTATTCTTTAACAGTAGTCTAACATTTGGAAGAAATAGACATGGTATTTTCTTCATTCTTCAATAGTTCTGGCCATTTTTTTCCAACAGGCATTTTGCCTGGATTGTAATCAAAGTAATGGCGACAGAGAAGTACCCGGGATGACTCATTAGGCGACATTACCGTATGTCATTACGTAACTCCCTGTGGGTCTACTTTCTGGAATAGAATTTCTCCCTGTCGGTCTACATTCTGGAATAGAATTTCTCCCTGTGGGTCTACTTTCTGGAATAGAATTTCTCCCTGTTGTTCTACATTCTGGAATAGAATTTCTCCCTTTGGGTCTACATTCTGGAATAGAATTTCTCCCTGTGGGTCTACATTCTGGAATAGAATTTCTCCCTGTGGGTCTACTTTCTGGAATAGAATTTCTCCCTGTGGGTCTACATTCTGGAATAGAATTTCTCCCTTTGGGTCTACATTCTGGAATAGAATTTCTCCCTGTGGGTCTACATTCTGGAATAGAATTTCTCCCTGTGGGTCTCCAGTTCTTCTATCCCCCTGTGCCCTGTCTGAGGGGTTCTGTTGTGTACTGGACCTCACCTTTGTTGTGTTGTCTGCTCAACCTCACCTTTTTGCAAGTTGCGTGCAGCTCGGTCCCACCTCACTGTGTATGCCAGACATCCCCTCTGTCCTTCCCCAGTGAAGCGGTACACAGAGTGATCGCTGGCCTGGTGTGTCATACAGACGGACAGAACACTGGACCTGTGAGCTTATCTCCCTTCAGGGGCTCCAGTAGACAGATGATGTCGAAACTCATCCCCGACAGATAAACTCATCCAACAGCCCCTCACATAGACTGACTGGTACTTGAGCCTCTGCAGCAGCCATACAAGGGGAAGCTAGGAATGTACAGCAGCTCTGGTAGAGGAAGAGAGAGAGAGAGGGTTATTGTAGGTAGGAGGTAGGGTATTGTAGTGTGAGTTAGGGAAGAGGGAAGGTTGAAGTGTAGGTTAGAGAAATTAAGGGGAGGGTTGGGTAGAGGGTCGGGTATAGGGTAGGGTAGGGGGAAGGTTGAAGGGTAGGGTAGGGTAGAGGTAAGGAATTGTAGTGTAAGGTAGGGTAGGGTAGAGGTTCGGGTATAGGGTAGGGTGGGGTAGGGTAGGGTAGGGTAGGGTAGAGATAAGGTATTGTAGTGTAAGGTAGGGAAGAGAGAAGGTTGAAGGGTAGGGTAGCGTAGGGTAGGGTAGAGGGTCGGGTATGAGGTATAGGGTAGGGTAGAGGTAAGGTATAGTAGTGTAAGGTAGGGAAGAGAGAAGGTTGAAGGGTAGGGTAGGGTAGGGTAGCGGGTCGGGTATGAGGTATAGGGTAGGGTAGAGGTAAGGTATAGTAGTGTAAGGTAGGGAAGAGGGAAGGTTGAAGTGTTGGTTAGAGTAATGTAGGGTAGGGAGGGTAGAGGGTCGGATATAGGGTATAGGGTAGGGTAGGGTAGGGTAAAGGGTATAGGGTAGGGTAGGGTAGGGTAGAGGGTCGGGTATAGGGTAGGGTCGGGTATAGGGTAGGGTAGGGTCGGGTATAGAGTATAGGGTAGGGTAGGGTAGTGTAGGGTAAAGGGAAGGTATTGTAGTGTGAGGTAGGGAAGAGAGAAGGTTGAAGGGTAGGGTAGGGTAAGGTAGGGTAGGGTAGTGGAGAGGTAAGGTATTGTAGTGTAAGGTAGGGAAGAGGTAAGGTTGAATTGTAGGTTCGAGTAATGTAGGGGAGGGTTGGGTAGAGGGTCGGGTATAGTGTATAGGGTAGGGGGAAGGTTGAAGGGTAGGGTATGGTAGAGGTAAGGAATTGTAGTGTAAGGTAGGGTAGGGTAGAGGTTTGGGTATAGGGTAGGGTGGGGTGGGGTAGGGTAGGGTAGGTTAGAGGTAAGGTATTGTAGTGTAAGGTAGGGAAGAGAGAAGCTTGAAGGGTAGGGTAGGGTAGGGTAGGGTAGAGGTAAGGTATTGTAGCGTAAGGTAGGGTAGGGTAGGGTAGGGTAGGGTAGGGTAGAGGTAAGGTATTGTAGCGTAAGGTAGGGTAGGGTAGGGTAGGGTAGGGTAGGGTAGAGGTAAGGTATTGTAGTGTAAGGTAGGG
The DNA here is from genome assembly GCF_036934945.1 of Oncorhynchus masou masou. Taxonomy (NCBI): domain Eukaryota; kingdom Metazoa; phylum Chordata; class Actinopteri; order Salmoniformes; family Salmonidae; genus Oncorhynchus; species Oncorhynchus masou. Next base: position 37,096,195 of record NC_088227.1, on the reverse strand, counting down.
AAGAGAGAAGGCTGAAGGGCAGGGTAGGGTAGGGTAGGGTAGAGGTAAGGTATTGTAGCGTAAGGTAGGGTAGGGTAGGGTAGGGTAGGGTAGGGTAGAGGTAACGTATTGTAGTGTAAGGTAGGGAAGAGAGAAGGTTGAAGGGCAGGGTAGGGTAGGGTAGGGTAGGGTAGGGTAGGGTAGGGTAGTGTATGGTAGGGTAGGGTAGGGTATGGTGTGGTAGGGTAGGGTAGGGTAGGGTAGGGTAAGGTAGAGTCTGGTAGGGTAGGGTCAGGTAGAGGTATGGTATTGTAGTGTAAGGTAGGGAAGAGAGAAGGTTGAAGGGCAGGGTAGGGTAGGGTGCGTAGGGTAGGGTAGGGTAGGGTAGGGTAGGTTAGGGTAGGGTATGGTAGAAGTAAGGTATTGTAGTGTAAGGTTGGGAAGAGAGAAGGTTGAAGGGTAAGGTAGGGTAGGGTAGGGTAGGGTAGGGTAGGGTAGGGTAGGGTAGAGGTAAGGTATTGTAGTGTAAGGTAGGGAAGAGAGAATGTTGAAGGGCAGGGTAGGGTAGGGTAGGGTAGGGTAGAGGTAAGGTATTGTAGTGTAAGGTAGGGAAGAGAGAAGGTTGAAGGGCAGGGTAGGGTAGGGTAGGGTAGGGTAGGGTATGGTAGGGTAGGGTAGAGGTAAGGTATTGTAGTGTTAGGTAGGGAAGAGAGAAGGTTGAAGGGCAGGGTAGGGTAGGGTATGGTAGGGTAGGGTAGGGTAGGGTAGGGTAGAGGTAAGGTATTGTAGTGTAAGGTAGGGAAGAGAGAAGGTGGAAGGGTAGGGTAGGGTGGGGTAGAGGTAAGGTATTGTAGTGTAAGGTAGGGAAGAGAGAAGGTTGAAGGGCAGGGTAGGGTAGGGTAGGGTAGGGTATGATATGGTAGGGTAGGGTAGAGGTAAGGTATTGTAGTGTAAGGTAGGGAAGAGAGAAGGTGGAAGGGTAGGGTAGGGTAGGGTAGGGTAGAGGTAAGGTATTGTAGTGTAAGGTAGGGAAGAGAGAAGGTGGAAGGGTAGGGTAGGGTAGGGTAGAGGTAAGGTATTGTAGTGTTAGGTAGGGAAGAGAGAAGGTTGAAGGGCAGGGTAGGGTAGGGTAGGGTAGGGTGGGGTAGAGGTAAGGTATTGTAGTGTAAGGTAGGGAAGAGAGAAGGATGAAGGGTAGGGTAGGGTAGGGTAGGGTAGGGTAGGGTAGGGTAGGGTAGGGTAGGGTAGCGTAGAGGTAAGGTATTGTAGTGTAAGGTAGGGAAGAGAGAAGGTTGAAGGGTAGGGTAGGGTGGGGTAGAGGTAAGGTATTGTAGTGTAAGGTAGGGAAGAGAGAAGGTTGAAGGGTAGGGTAGGGTAGGGTAGGGTAGGGTAGGGTAGGGTAGGGTAGAGGTAAGGTATTGTAGTGTAAGGTAGGGAAGAGAGAAGGTTGAAGGGCAGGGTAGGGTAGGGTAGGGTAGGGTAGGGTAGAGGTAAGGTATTGTAGTGTAAGGTAGGGAAGAGAGAAGGTTGAAGAGCAGGGTAGGGTAGGGTAGGGTAGGGTGGGGTAGAGGTAAGGTATTGTAGTGTAAGGTAGGGAAGAGAGAAGGTTGAAGGGCAGGGTAGGGTAGGGTAGGGTAGAGGTAAGGTATTGTAGTGTAAGGTAGGGAAGAGAGAAGGTTGAAGGGTAGGGTAGGGTAGGGTAGGGTAGGGTAGGGTAGGGTAGAGGTAAGGTATTGTAGTGTAAGGTAGGGAAGAGAGAAGGTGGAAGGGTAGGGTAGGGTAGGGTAGAGGTAAGGTATTGTAGTGTAAGGTAGGGAAGAGAGAAGGTTGAAGGGCAGGGTAGGGTAGGGTAGGGTAGGGTAGGGTAGAGGTAAGGTATTGTAGTGTAAGGTAGGGAAGAGAGAAGGTTGAAGGGCAGGGTAGGGTAGGGTAGGGTAGGGTGGGGTAGAGGTAAGGTATTGTAGTGTAAGGTAGGGAAGAGAGAAGGTTGAAGGGTAGGGTAGGGTATGGTAGGGTAGGGTGGGTAGAGGTAAGGTATTGTAGTGTAAGGTAGGGAAGAGAGAAGGTTGAAGGGCAGGGTAGGGTAGGGTAGGGTAGGGTAGGGTGGGTAGAGGTAAGGTATTGTAGTGTAAGGTAGGGAAGAGAGAAGGTGGAAGGGTAGGGTAGGGTTGGGTAGAGGTAAGGTATTGTAGTGTAAGGTAGTGAAGAGAGAAGGTTGAAGGGCAGGGTAGGGTAGGGTAGGGTAGGGTAGGGTAGGGTAGGGTAGAGGTAAGGTATTGTAGTGTAAGGTAGGGAAGAGAGACGGTTGAAGAGCAGGGTATGGTAGGGTAGGGTAGGGTAGGGTGGGGTAGAGGTAAGGTATTGTAGTGTAAGGTAGGGAAGAGAGAAGGTTGAAGGGCAGGGTAGGGTAGGGTAGGGTAGAGGTAAGGTATTGTAGTGTAAGGTAGGGAAGAGAGAAGGTTGAAGGGTAGGGTAGGGTAGGGTAGGGTAGGGTAGAGGTAAGGTATTGTAGTGTAAGGTAGGGAAGAGAGAAGGTGGAAGGGTAGGGTAGGGTAGGGTAGAGGTAAGGTATTGTAGTGTAAGGTAGGGAAGAGAGAAGGTTGAAGGGCAGGGTAGGGTAGGGTAGGGTAGAGGTAAGGTATTGTAGTGTAAGGTAGGGAAGAGAGAAGGTTGAAGGGTAGGGTAGGGTAGGGTAGGGTAGGGTAGGGTAGGGTAGGGTAGGGTAGGGTAGAGGTAAGGTATTGTAGTGTAAGGTAGGGAAGAGAGAAGGTTGAAGGGCAGGGTAGGGTAGGGTAGGGTAGGGAAGGGTAGGGTAGGGTAGAGGTAAGGTATTGTAGTGTAAGGTAGGGAAGAGAGAAGGTTGAAGAGCAGGGTAGGGTAGGGTAGGGTAGGGTAGGGTAGGGTGGGGTAGAGGTAAGGTATTGTAGTGTAAGGTAGGGAAGAGAGAGGTTGAAGGGCAGGGTAGGGTAGGGTAGGGTAGAGGTAAGGTATTGTAGTGTAAGGTAGGGAAGAGAGAAGGTTGAAGGGTAGGGTAGGGTAGGGTAGGGTAGGGTAGGGTAGAGGTAAGGTATTGTAGTGTAAGGTAGGGAAGAGAGAAGGTTGAAGGGTAGGGTAGGGTAGGGTAGGGTGGGGTAGAGGTAAGGTATTGTAGTGTAAGGTAGGGAAGAGAGAAGGTTGAAGGGTAGGGTAGGGTAGGGTAGGTTGGGTAGAGGTAAGGTATTGTAGTGTAAGGTAGGGAAGAGAGAAGGTTGAAGGGTAGGGTAGGGTAGGGTAGGGTGGGGTAGAGGTAAGGTATTGTAGTGTAAGGTAGGGAAGAGAGAAGGTTGAAGGGTAGGGTAGGGTAGGGTAGGTTGGGTAGAGGTAAGGTATTGTAGTGTAAGGTAGGGAAGAGAGAAGGTTGAAGAGCAGGGTAGGGTAGGGTAGGGTAGGGTAGGGTAGGGTGGGGTAGAGGTAAGGTATTGTAGTGTAAGGTAGGGAAGAGAGAAGGTTGAAGGGCAGGGTAGGGTAGGGTAGGGTAGAGGTAAGGTATTGTAGTGTAAGGTAGGGAAGAGAAAGGTTGAAGGGTAGGGTAGGGTAGGGTAGGGTAGGGTAGAGGTAAGGTATTGTAGTGTAAGGTAGGGAAGAGAGAAGGTTGAAGGGTAGGGTAGGGTAGGGTAGGGTGGGGTAGAGGTAAGGTATTGTAGTGTAAGGTAGGGAAGAGAGAAGGTTGAAGGGTAGGCTAGGGTAGGGTAGGTTGGGTAGAGGTAAGGTATTGTAGTGTAAGGTAGGGAAGAGAGAAGGTTGAAGGGTAGGGTAGGGTAGGGTAGGGTAGGGTGGGGTAGAGGTAAGGTATTGTAGTGTAAGGTAGGGAAGAGAGAAGGTTGAAGGGTAGGGTAGGGTAGGGTAGGTTGGGTAGAGGTAAGGTATTGTAGTGTAAGGTAGGGAAGAGAGAAGGTTGAAGGGTAGGGTAGGGTAGGGTAGGGTAGGGTAGGGTAGGGTGGGTAGAGGTAAGGTATTGTAGTGTAAGGTAGGGAATAGAGAAGGTTGAAGGGTAGGGTTGCAGCCAGATAAGGTGTCCTGGTCTGACGTGGTCTAACATTGATGCATCACTCATCTGAGATCCTCTGCTGTCTCTGTAGACAGATAGGAAGACTCCCTTTTTCTTTTTTATGTCGCTCTCTCTCTCTCTCTCTCTCTCTCTCTCTCTCTCTCAATTCAATTCAAATGGCTTTATTGGCTTGGGCAACATATGTTGTCAAATAGATAATGAACAAAAGTTAAATAAATAATAAAAATGTAACACAAATTAATATTACACTCACAAAAGTTACAGTATGCAGATTCTCTCATTGTGACAGTGTGGAGATTCTCTCATCGTTACAGTGTGGAGATTCTCTCATCGTTACAGTATGGAGAATCTCTCATCGTTACAGTATGGAGAATCTCTCATCGTTACAGTGTGGAGATTCTCTCATCGTTACAGTGTGGAGATTCTCTCATCATTACAGTATGGAGAATCTCTCATCGTTACAGTGTGGAGATTCTCTCATCGTTACAGTGTGGAGAATCTCTCATCGTTACAGTGTGGAGATTCTCTCATTGTTACAGTATGGAGATTCTCTCATCGTTACAGTATGGAGATTCTCTCATCGTTACAGTGTGGAGATTCTCTCATCGTTACAGTGTGGAGAATCTCTCATCGTTACAGTGTGGAGATTCTCTCATTGTTACAGTGTGGAGATTCTCTCATTGTTACAGTGTGGAGATTCTCTCATTGTTACAGTATGGAGATTCTCTCATCGTTACAGTGTGGAGAATCTCTCATCGTTACAGTGTGGAGATTCTCTCATCGTTACAGTATGGAGATTCTCTCATCGTTACAGTGTGGAGATTCTCTCATTGTTACAGTATGGAGATTCTCTCATCGTTACAGTATGGAGAATCTCTCATCGTTACAGTATGGAGATTCTCTCATTGTTACAGTATGGAGATTCTCTCATTGTGACAGTATGGAGAATCTCTCATCGTTACAGTGTGGAGATTCTCTCATCGTTACAGTATGTAGAATCTCTCATCGTTACAGTATGGAGATTCTCTCATCGTTACAGTATGTAGAATCTCTCATCGTTACAGTATGGAGAATCTCTCATCGTTACAGTATGGAGAATCTCTCATCGTTACAGTGTGGAGATTCTCTCATCGTTACAGTATGGAGAATCTCTCATCGTTACAGTATGGAGATTCTCTCATCGTTACAGTATGTAGAATCTCTCATCGTTACAGTGTGGAGATTCTCTCATCGTTACAGTGTGGAGATTCTCTCATCGTTACAGTATGGAGATTCTCTCATCGTTACAGTGTGGAGATTCTCTCATCGTTACAGTATGGAGATTCTCTCATCGTTACAGTGTGGAGAATCTCTCATCGTTACAGTGTGGAGAATCTCTCATCGTTACAGTATGGAGAATCTCTCATCGTTACAGTATGGAGATTCTCTCATCGTTACAGTGTGGAGAATCTCTCATCGTTACATTATGGAGATTCTCTCATCGTTACAGTGTGGAGATTCTCTCATAACAAAGTGTTAGGGTTACAAAAAAAGCGAACACTGATGTCATCACTCACTACAACACTGCTGACATTATGCAACACAACAGGCATAGTCCACCCTTTAGAATCAGTTACACAAACACATTTCCAATCAGAATCCTAAACGTAAACATTATACAACATAAAAGCCTGATAATGGTGACAATTTTTTTGGTCACCAAATAAAGTCATTGAGTGTGCAGCTAACATGAGTCCATAATACATCACTCCATGCGTAGGTCCCCCACCAGTGTGGGGGAGAAGCAGGATAATTCTGGAGGTGTAATGATTAGTGGTAATTGCGTATTCAGAAATATGCCCACATCCCCTGCATTCCAATGTTTTAGATTCCATACTGGCTTGTTCTCTCCAGGCCATCCTGCATGGTAATTGTGAGAGGAAATTGGTGAAGACCAGCTATCTATCTGGGCTTTGATATGCACTAATCATTTAGCTGTTTCATATTATGGAAAAGTAAATTGTTTAAAAAAAATCACTAGTGCCTTATTACTCTTGAACCAGTTAAGTGGTTGATAAATAAAGCCATGGGAATTGGAAACATTCACGAACGAAGAAGTTACGGAAGAATAATGAACAGTACATGGAGAGATGAAGGAAACGAGAAAGACATTTTACATGTTTCTGATCCTACAGTTACATAACTGATACCTCCAGACATGTCTCTTTAAATTATAATGAAGACATGTCTCTTTAACTAATAATGATGATGTGTCTCTTTAAATTATAATGATGACATGTCTCTTTAACTTATAATGAAGACATGTCTCTTTAAATTATAATGAAGACATGTCTCTTTAACTAATAATGATGATGTGTCTCTTTAACTAATAATGAAGACATGTCTCTTTAAATAATAATGATGACATGTCTCTTTAAATAATAATGATGACATGTCTCTTTAACTAATATTGATGAACTGTCTATTTAACTAATAATGATGACATGTTTCTATAAATAATAATGAAGACATGTCTCTTTAAATTTAATGAAGACATGTCTCTTTAAATAATAATGATGACATGTCTCTTTAACTTATAATGAAGACATGTCTCTTTAAATTGTAATGAAGACATGTCTCTTTAACTAATAATGATGAACTGTCTATTTAACTAATAATGAAGACATGTCTCTTTAAATAACAATGATGACGTGTCTCTTTAACTAATAATGATGACATGTCTCTTTAAATAATAATGAAGACATGTCTCTTTAACTAATAATGAAGACATGTCTCTTTAACTAATAATGAAGACATGTCTCTTTAACTAATAATGAAGACATGTCTCTTTAACTAATAATGAAGACATGTCTCTTAATATTGAAGATTGTGTGGAGGGAAGGCAGAGCAAGGATGCCATGCAAGGAGGGTATAGAAAACATTGTTTTCTGACCAGTTACATCATTGATACCTCAAGAAATGTCTCAAATATCCCTCTAACAGCGAGCGTTTATAATATTTACATGGGCCGGAAGAGCATGTTTGCTCTGAATAGGTAAGTGGAGAATTGAAGACAACTTGGCCCGGGAGTGTCCACTGCGCTCCAGAAGTAGGCTATGATACAGCCTTAATGCTATTTGAAGTGAGGAAGACCGACAACCCAGATATTTCCTCTCCTTTTATTCAGACATTTTAGGTTTGGGTTATTCAGACTCCTTTTCAGAAGCCCTCGTGTCTCTCTCTCAGGCTGTCCTCACCAGCACATCTAACTGTCACTCTGTCCTCACCAGCACCTTTAACTGTCTCTCTGTCCTCACCAGCACCTTTAACTGTCTCTCAGGCTGTCCTCACCAGCACCTCTAACTGTCTCTCTGTCCTCACCAGCACCTTTAACTGTCTCTCAGTCTGTCCTCACCAGCACCTTTAACTGTCTCTCTGTCCTCACCAGCACCTCTAACTGTCTCTCTGTCCTCATCAGCACCTGTAACTGTCTTGTCTCTCAGGCTGTCCTCACCAGCACCTTTAACTGTCTCTCAGGCTGTCCTCACCAGCACCTCTAACTGTCTCTCTGTCCTCACCAGCACCTTTAACTGTCTCTCAGGCTGTCCTCACCAGCACCTCTAACTGTATCTCTGTCCTCATCAGCACCTTTAACTGTCTCTCAGGCTGTCCTCACCAGCACCTTTAACTGTCTCTCAGTCTGTCCTCACCAGCACCTTTAACTGTCTCTCTGTCCTCACCAGCACCTTTAACTGTCTCTCAGGCTGTCCTCACCAGCACCTCTAACTGTCTCTCTGTCCTCATCAGCACCTTTAACTGTCTCTCAGGCTGTCCTCACCAGCACCTTTAACTGTCTCTCAGGCTGTCCTCATCAGCACCTCTAACTGTCTCTCTGTCCTCATCAGCACCTTTAACTGTCTCTCAGGCTGTCCTCACCAGCACCTTTAACTGTCTCTCTGTCCTCACCAGCACCTTTAACTGTCTCTCAGGCTGTCCTCACCAGCACCTCTAACTGTCTCTCAGGCTGTCCTCACCAGCACCTCTAACTGTCTCACTGTCCTCATCAGCACCTCTAACTGTCTCTCTGTCCTCATCAGCACCTTTAACTGTCTCTCAGGCTGTCCTCACCAGCACCTCTAACTGTCTCTCTGTCCTCATCAGCACCTCTAACTGTCTCTCAGGCTGTCCTCACCAGCACCTTTAACTGTCTCTCAGGCTGTCCTCACCAGCACCTCTAACTGTCTCTCTGTCCTCACCAGCACCTCTAACTGTCTCTCAGGCTGTCCTCACCAGCACCTTTAACTGTCTCTCTGTCCTCACCAGCACCTCTAACTGTCTCTCTGTCCTCACCAGCACCTCTAACTGTCTCTCAGGCTGTCCTCACCAGCACCTCTAACTGTCTCTCTGTCCTCACCAGCACCTCTAACTGTCTCTCTGTCCTCATCAGCACCTCTAACTGTCTCTCTGTCCTCACCAGCACCTTTAACTGTCTCTCTGTCCTCACCAGCACCTCTAACTGCCTCTCTGTCCTCATCAGCACCTCTAACTGTCTCTCTGTCCTCACCAGCACCTCTAACTGTCTCTCTGTCCTCACCAGCACCTCTAACTGTCTCTCTCTCCTCATCAGCACCTCTAACTGTCTCTCTGTCCTCACCAGCACCTCTAACTGTCTCTCAGGCTGTCCTCACCAGCACCTCTAACTGTCTCTCTGTCCTCACCAGCACCTCTAACTGTCTCTCTGTCCTCATCAGCACCTCTAACTGTCTCTCTGTCCTCACCAGCACCTTTAACTGTCTCTCTGTCCTCATCAGCACCTCTAACTGTCTCTCTGTCCTCACCAGCACCTCTAACTGTCTCTCAGGCTGTCCTCATCAGCACATTTAACTGTCTCTCAGGCTGTCCTCACTAGCACCTTTAACTGTCTCTCTGTCCTCATCAGCACCTCTAACTGTCTCTCTGTCCTCATCAGCACCTCTAACTGTCTCTCTGTCCTCACCAGCACCTCTACCTGTCTCTCTGTCCTCATCAGCACCTCTAACTGTCTCTCAGGCTGTCCTCACCAGCACCTCTAACTTTCTCTCTGTCCTCATCAGCACCTCTAACTGTCTCTCTGTCCTCACCAGCACCTTTAACTGTCTCTCTGTCCTCATCAGCACCTCTAACTGTCTCTCTGTCCTCACCAGCACCTTTAACTGTCTCTCTGTCCTCATCAGCACCTCTAACTGTCTCTCAGGCTGTCCTCACCAGCACCTCTAACTGTCTCTCTGTTCTCACCAGCACCTCTCCTGGTTTTATAGATGCTTCTGTTGCTCAGAATAAGATGTCTGAATGCACAGGCTGGTGATACTGCATAATATTTATGGCGTAGTCAATTGAACTTTACAGTTTATGCCAAACTTCCTCTCTTTCTTCCCCACTTTCTCTCTCTCTCTCTTTTCATTCTCCCTACTGCTGAACACAGTAAATACTGAAGCTGTGAAGCTATGAAGGACGCTGACACACAGAGAGCATGGGAAATGTTCATCCTCTCCCTACACAGCAGGGGGTCCGATCGCTAGGTTTATCTCAAAGCATGTCAAACTCACCGAGCATCTGTCAAGTAGTGAAATGATTATCTTATCCATTCCAAAATGTATTTTCTCTCATATCTCCACACATACATGCATGCATTTATGGGAAGATATCATAGCTTGTTATTCCTATTGAAGAATCGTCATATCAGTCTCATTGATTAGCCTCTAGCTCAGCTCATTGATCCATCAGTAGGTTATCTATTGACCTCCACAGTGTGTTAGCCTATCCTAGTCATGCTTAATGAATGGCCAGAGGGTTTGATATAGTAATGGTAGTATAGGAGAGGGCCATGTATAAGATATGAGAGATGCTGGGCTGTCCAGATAGGTTATGAGTCCAAAATTACACCCTGTTCCCTTTAAAGTGCACTACTTTTGACCAGATCCCTATGGTTCCTGGTTAAATGTAGTACACTATATACAGAGCAGGTATCAATTTGGAACATGTCCATAGTGTATATGAACATGGACATGTAATATATAGAGAACAGTATAAATATATAGAAATAATACTGTATATAGAGCCCAGTAATAACTTATATAGAGCCCAGTATATAACATATATAGATAATATATAGGGCCCAGTATAAATATACAGAGATAATATATAGAGCCCAGTATTAACATATATAGATAATATATATAGAGCCCAGTATTAAAATATATAGAGCCCAGTATTAACATATATAGATAATATATATAGAGCCCGGTATAATTATATAGAGATAATATAGAGAGCCCAGTATTAACATATATAGATAATATATAGAGCCCGGTATAAATATATAGAGATAATATATAGAGCCCAGTATTAACATATATAGATAATATATAGAGCCCTGTATAAATATACAGAGATAATATATAGAGCCCAGTATTAACATATATAGATAATATATAGAGCCCTGTATAAATATACAGAGATAATATATAGAGCCCAGTATTAACATATATAGATAATATATAGAGCCCTGTATAAATATACAGAGATAATATATATAGCCCAGTATTAACATATATAGAGCCCAGTATTAACATATATAGATAATGTATAGAGCCCTGTATAAATATACAGAGATAATATATAGAGCCCAGTATACACATACATATATAATATTTAGAGCCCAGTATAAATACATAAGAGATAATATATAGAGTCCAGTATAAACATATAGAGATAATATATAGAGCCCAGTGTAAATATATAGAGGTCATTTCTAGAACACAGTATAAATATATATAGATAATATATAGAGCCCAGTATAAATATATATATAGATATTATGATATTATATAGATCCCAGTAAAAATATATATAGATAATACATAGAGCCCATTTTAAATATATATAGATAATATATAGAGCCCAGTATAAATATATATAGATAATATATAGAGCCCATTATAAATATATAGAGATAATATTTAGAGCCCAGTATTAACATATATACAGTGGGCCCCAAAAATATTTAGTCAGCCACCAATTGTGCAAGTTCTCCCACTTAAAATGATGAGAGAGGCCTGTAATTTTCATCATAGGTACACTTCAACTATGACAGACAAAATTATTTTTAATTAATTTATTTGCAAATTATGGTGGAAAATAAGTATTTGGTCAATAACAAAAGTTTATCTCAATACTTTGTTATGTACCCTTTCTTGGCAATGACAGAGGTCAAATGTTTTCACAAGGTTTTCACACACTGTTGCTGGTATTTTGGCCCATTTCTCCATGCAGATCTCCTCTAGAGCAGTGATGGTTTGGGGCTGTTGCTGGGCAACACGGACTTTCAACTCCCTCCAAAGATTTTCTATGGGGTTGAGATCTGGAGACTGGCTAGGACCTTGAAATGCTTCTTATGAAGCCACTCCTTCGTTGCCCGGGAGGTGTGTTTGGGATCATTGTCATGCTGAAAGACCCAGCCACGTTTCATCTTCAATGCCCTTGCTGATGGAAGGAGGTTTTCACTCAGAATCTCACGATACATGGCCCTATTCATTCTTTCCTTTACACGGATCAGTCGTCCTGGTCCCTTTGCAGAGAAACAGCCCCAAAGCATGATGTTTCCACCCCCATGCTTCACAGTAGGTATGGTGTTCTTTGGATGCAACTCAGCATTCTTTGTCCTCCAAACACAACGAGTTGAGTATTTACCAAAAAGTTATATTTTGGTTTCATCTGACCATATGACATTCTCCCAATCTTCTTCTGGATCATCCAAATGCTCTCTAGCAAACTTCAGACGGCCCTGGACATGTACTGGCTTAAGCAGGGGGACACGTATGGCACTGCAGGATTTGAGTCCCTGGCGGCGTAGTGTGTTACTGATGGTAGGCTTTGTTCCTTTGGTCCCAGCTCTCTGCAGGTCATTCACTAGGTCCTCCCGTGTGGTTCTGGGATTTTTGCTCACCATTCTTGTGATCATTTTGACCCTCCTGGGTGAGAGCTTGCGTGGAGCCCCAGATCGAGGGAGATTATAAGTGGTCTTGTATGTCTTCCATTTCCTAATAATTGCTCCCACAGTTGATTTCTTCAAACCAAGCTGTTTCCTTTTGCAGATTCAGTCTTCCCAGCCTGGTGCAGGTCTACAATTTTGTTTCTGGTGTCCTTTGACAGCTCTTTGGTCTTGGCCATAGTGGAGTTTGGAGTGTGACTGTTTGAAGTTGTGGACAGGTGTCTTTTATACTGATAACAAGTTCAAATAGTTGCCATCAATACTGGTAACGAGTGGAGGACAGAGGAGCCTCTTAAAGAAGAAGTTACAGGTCTGTGAGAGCCATAAATCTTGCTTGTTTGTAGGTGACCAAATGCTTATTTTCCACCATAATTTTCAAATAAATTCATAAAAAGTCCTACAATGTGATTTTCTGGATCTTATTTCTCATTTTGTCTGTCATAGTTGAAGTGTAACCATGGTTGAAATTCCAGGTGACTACCTCATGAAGCTGGTTGAGAGAATGCCAATAGTAAACAAAGCTGTCGTCAAGGCAACGTTTGGCTGTTTTGAAGAATCTCAAAAATAAAATATGTTTTGATTTGTTTACTACATGATAGCATATGTGTTATATGTTAGTTTTGATGTCTTCGCTATTATTCTACAATGCAGAAAATAGTTCAAATTAAGAAAAACCCTGGAATGAGTAGGTGTGTCCAAACTTTTAACTGGTACTGTATATAGATAATATATAGAGCCCAGTATGAATATATAGATATGATATACAACCCAGCAGGTTTCTGAACCTCCCTGTGGGGAAACAGTTCAACTCTGGCTTTACTGCTGGAAAACTACAGGATAAGTCTGGATTAGATCCACAAGAGTTAATCATGCATGAAAGTTGTCTGAATTATAATGATATGATATGAGTCTGTGTTATAAGCAGGAGGTAGATCATACTCTATCTTAAGGTAATAGTTTTCTGTGTAAAACTAAGCACGGCTTCATTGCGTCACAATGCAGCAAATTCTGGAAGGACTTGAATCGGTTCACACATGGCTGGAAGACTGTCGCACAAAGAGATCAGTAGCCTATGTACTATGGCAATGATCACTGCAATGACCTAGCTCTTTACAGCCTGTGTTCTGTACCACTGTAGGTGAGGTGGTGGGTGGTAAGGGGTTTATCCCAGACCACAGACTTAGCACAAACACAGCTGTCGAGTGGTATCTATCTCTCCCTGAGACCTTGGCAGGAATATCTACATCTGTCTGCCCACTGGTGGGTGAGCCACAAAGACCTTTTCTGTCTGCCTCATCGACACCCCTGATTTCAGCCTAAACCCTCAATCTTCCCAGCTTCACCTTTTCCTCTAAAGGTATTAGCCTACTCTGCATGCATGGCCTAAACCCTGGGCTCAGATCCTCACCTGTCTGGATACTGTTGTTAGCCTACTCTCTGCCAGGGAGCAGCATTAGCCTTTTAGCCTATCACCTGTTTGTGTGTGGGCACCAGCTAGTGTTAGCGTCATTAGCGTTTTTGATGCTAGAGAACAATGGCCTTAAACGTGCCACTACTAGAGGCTTGACATTGTTTGTATGCGTGCGGCTGTGCGTTTCCATCTCCCTGACCCAGAATCCAGAGCGTTGCCCAGAATGGAATATAAACAGATAGGAGGATGTCTCTTCCGTTTCCATCTCCCTGACCCAGAAGCCAGAGTGTTGCCCAGGATGGAATATAAGCAGATAGGAGGATGTCTTCCGTTTCCATCTCACCTGACCCAGAAGCCAGAGCGTTGCCCAGAATGGAATATAAACAGATAGGAGGATGTCTTCCGTTTCCATCTCACCTGACCCAGAAGCCAGAGCGTTGCCCAGAATGGAATATAAACAGATAGGAGGATGTCTCTTCCGTTTCCATCTCCCTGACCCAGAAGCCAGAGCGTTGCCCAGGATGGAATATAAGCAGATAGGAGGATGTCTCTTCCGTTTCCATCTCCCTGACCCAGAAGCCAGAGTGTTTCCCAGGTTGGTGTGTAAACAGATAGGAGGATGTCTCTTCCGTTTCCATCTGCCTGACCCAGAAGTCAGAGCGTTGCCCAGAATGGTGTGTAAACAGATGGGAGGATGTCTCTTCCGTTTCCATCTCCCTGACCCAGAAGCCAGAGCGTTGCCCAGGATGGAATATAAACAGATAGGAGGATGTCTCTTCCGTTTCCATCTCCCTGACCCAGAAGCCAGAGCGTTGCCCAGGATGGAATATAAGCAGATAGGAGGATGTCTCTTCTGTTTCCATCTCCCTGACCCAGTAGCCAGAGCGTTGCCCAGGATGGAATATAAACAGATAGGAGGATGTCTCTTCTGTTTCCATCTCCCTGACCCAGAAGCCAGAGCGTTGCCCAGGATGGAATATAAGCAGATAGGAGGATGTCTCTTCTGTTTCCATCTCCCTGACCCAGAAGCCAGAGCGTTGCCCAGGTTGGTGTGTAAACAGATGGGAGGATGTCTCTTCCGTTTCCTTTATCTTTTCCCTGTTGTCTTCCCCGTGAGCGCCGAGTCCAAGACGTTCTCTGATGTTCAAAGGAAGGCAGACTCATCCCAAAGCTGCTGCCGGCTCTGTCTCCATCTGGAACTGGGGAATAGAGGATCTCTGGAGCTCTTACCCACGGTGTCTGCTGTCCACCTGATTACACTGAGCTGCTGGAATCTCACTGGCTTGTATTCTTGTTTTTTGTGCTGTTTTGTATCCCTGCCTCCAACCATAATTGTTCATATTTCATGGCTCTACTAAAGGCTTAGATTTCTAAGTCAGTCTGATATTCCCAACTTTTTGGGGTTTGTGTCGTGCATGCGTTGCATGATGGATGTTGCCCCTGAGATGTTAGTGGAGGGATTTGAAAATACCAAGTGGGCACCGCTTCAAACTGTCTGTAGTGTCTTGTCATTCAGCTCAAAGCTATTTCCTTTCCTGTAAGAGCTGGCAGGAACCATATATTTGCCAGAGCAGCTGAAGTTCATCTCGCAGGAGAAGCCCTTGGAAAGGTCATGGAAAGGTCATAGAAAGGTCAGAAGCAGAGTGTTACAGTATCTTATGAGATTTCTCTTGTATGTCTCTCTTGATTTCTCTCCCTTTAGTTCTCTCCCTGTGTTGCTCTCTGTAAGATCTTAACCTAGAAGCCTAGATATTAAGATGTTTCGTTGAAAAAGTATGTGTGCTATATTTTGGCTTTTATGTTTTGTTGGCGATCGGTAACGGTCTTGGATCAAAATGGTTGCTCTTTAATAAATGTCCTTTTACCAGTATAACTACAGTGTAGGACTTAATTTAATGCACTCCATCCTTTCTGTTCTCTACACTTAGAAAAAAGGTGCTATCTAGAACCTAAAAGGGTACTTCGGCTGTCCCCATAGGAGAACAATTTGAAGAACCCTTTTCGATTCCGGGTAAAACCCTTTTGGTTCAAGGTATAACCCTTTTGGGTACCATGTAAGACCCTTTCCAAAAGAGCTTCTACTTGGAACCAAAAAGCGTTCTCCCTGAAACCAAGAAGGGCTCTCCTATGGAGACAGCTGAAAATCCCGTTTGGAACACTTTTTAAAAAATGGTATAAACTTTTCCTGCTATTTGAGAGGAAAGCGAGAGAACAAGAGAAAAGGTAAAGTAGGAGAAAAGCGAGAGAAATGACTGGATGAATTTATTCTGCTTGGTTTATGGTGCGTAATTTTGACCGGGAGACCCAAGATGAAATAGCTCGAATTCACCAGCACTTTAAATTAAATATCAACAGAACAGATTCTAATTTGATCACCAAGCTGTTTCAATTTCATTAGCCTGGTCCCTAATGGACTTTCACGGCACTGTATTCCATCGAGCACAAATCCTATTTAGTGGCTGTTTTTATATTAACCCTGGTCGCGCTGGCCACGTGTTAGTTCACAGCCCAGGCATTTACTGTGTTTCTGTGTTTCTGTTTGTTTGTGCATTCGAGCATATGTGTATGTGTCTGAGCAACTGTGTGTGTGTGGGTGTGTGTGTGTGTGTGTGTGTGTGTGTGTGTGTGTGTGTGTGTGTGTGTGTGTGTGTGTGTGTGTGTGTGTGTGTGAGTGTGTGTATGTATCTGTGTCCCTCCGCCCCAGCCCCGCTCTCCCTAATGTACCATGTAGACCCACTTTGACTATGTAGATCCACTTTGACCATGTATACTCACTGAGACTATGTATACTCACTGTGACCATGTATACTCATTGAGACTATGTAGACTCACTGAGACTATGTAGACCCACTGAGACGATGTATACTCACTGTGACCATGTAGACTCACTGAGACTATGTAGACTCACTGTGACCATGTATACTCATTGAGACTATGTAGACTCACTGAGACTATGTAGACCCACTGAGACGATGTATACTCACTGTGACCATGTAGACTCACTGAGACTATGTAGACTCACTGTGACCATGTATACTCATTGAGACTATGTAGACTCACTGAGACTATGTAGACCCACTGAGACGATGTATACTCACTGTGACCATGTATACTCATTGAGACTATGTAGACTCACTGAGATTATGTAGACTCACTGAGACTATGTAGACTCACTGTGACCATGTGTACTCATTGAGACTATGTAGACTCACTGAGACTATGTAGACCCACTGAGACGATGTATACTCACTGTGACCATGTAGACTCACTGAGACTATGTAGACTCACTGTGACCATGTATACTCATTGAGACTATGTAGACTCACTGTGACCATGTATACTCATTGAGACTATGTAGACTCACTGAGACTATGTAGACCCACTGAGACGATGTATACTCACTGTGACCATGTAGACTCACTGAGACTATGTAGACTCACTGTGACCATGTATACTCATTGAGACTATGTAGACTCACTGAGATTATGTAGACTCACTGAGACTATGTAGACTCACTGTGACCATGTGTACTCATTGAGACTATGTAGACTCACTGAGACTATGTAGACCCACTGAGACGATGTATACTCACTGTGACCATGTAGACTCACTGAGACTATGTAGACTCACTGTGACCATGTATACTCATTGAGACTATGTAGACTCACTGTGACCATGTATACTCATTGAGACTATGTAGACTCACTGAGACTATGTAGACCCACTGAGACGATGTATACTCACTGTGACCATGTAGACTCACTGAGACTATGTAGACTCACTGTGACCATGTATACTCATTGAGACTATGTAGACTCACTGAGACTATGTAGACCCACTGAGACGATGTATACTCACTGTGACCATGTATACTCATTGAGACTATGTAGACTCACTGAGATTATGTAGACTCACTGAGACTATGTAGACTCACTGTGACCATGTGTACTCATTGAGACTATGTAGACTCATTGAGACTATGTAGACCCACTGAGACGATGTATACTCACTGTGACCATGTAGACTCACTGAGACTATGTAGACTCACTGTGACCATGTATACTCATTGAGACTATGTAGACTCACTGTGACCATGTATACTCATTGAGTCTATGTAGACTCACTGAGACTATGTAGACCCACTGAGACGATGTATACTCACTGTGACCATGTAGACTCACTGACACTATGTAGACTCACTGTGACCATGTATACTCATTGAGACTATGTAGACTCACTGAGACTATGTAGACCCACTGAGACGATGTATACTCACTGTGACCATGTATACTCATTGAGACTATGTAGACTCACTGAGATTATGTAGACTCACTGAGACTATGTAGACTCACTGTGACCATGTGTACTCATTGAGACTATGTAGACTCACTGAGACTATGTAGACCCACTGAGACGATGTATACTCACTGTGACCATGTAGACTCACTGAGACTATGTAGACTCACTGTGACCATGTATACTCATTGAGACTATGTAGACTCACTGTGACCATGTATACTCATTGAGACTATGTAGACTCACTGAGACTATGTAGACCCACTGAGACGATGTATACTCACTGTGACCATGTAGACTCACTGAGACTATGTAGACTCACTGTGACCATGTATACTCATTGAGACTATGTAGACTCACTGAGACTATGTAGACCCACTGAGACGATGTATACTCACTGTGACCATGTATACTCATTGAGACTATGTAGACTCACTGAGATTATGTAGACTCACTGAGACTATGTAGACTCACTGTGACCATGTGTACTCATTGAGACTATGTAGACTCACTGAGACTATGTAGACCCACTGAGACGATGTATACTCACTGTGACCATGTAGACTCACTGAGACTATGTAGACTCACTGTGACCATGTATACTCATTGAGACTATGTAGACTCACTGTGACCATGTATACTCATTGAGACTATGTAGACTCACTGAGACTATGTAGACCCACTGAGACGATGTATACTCACTGTGACCATGTAGACTCACTGAGACTATGTAGACTCACTGTGACCATGTATACTCATTGAGACTATGTAGACTCACTGAGACTATGTAGACCCACTGAGACGATGTATACTCACTGTGACCATGTATACTCATTGAGACTATGTAGACTCACTGAGATTATGTAGACTCACTGAGACTATGTAGACTCACTGTGACCATGTGTACTCATTGAGACTATGTAGACTCACTGAGACTATGTAGACCCACTGAGACGATGTATACTCACTGTGACCATGTAGACTCACTGAGACTATGTAGACTCACTGTGACCATGTATACTCATTGAGACTATGTAGACTCACTGTGACCATGTATACTCATTGAGACTATGTAGACTCACTGAGACTATGTAGACCCACTGAGACGATGTATACTCACTGTGACCATGTAGACTCACTGAGACTATGTAGACTCACTGTGACCATGTATACTCATTGAGACTATGTAGACTCACTGAGACTATGTAGACCCACTGAGACGATGTATACTCACTGTGACCATGTATACTCATTGAGACTATGTAGACTCACTGAGATTATGTAGACTCACTGAGACTATGTAGACTCACTGTGACCATGTGTACTCATTGAGACTATGTAGACTCACTGAGACTATGTAGACCCACTGAGACGATGTATACTCACTGTGACCATGTAGACTCACTGAGACTATGTAGACTCACTGTGACCATGTATACTCATTGAGACTATGTAGACTCACTGTGACCATGTATACTCATTGAGACTATGTAGACTCACTGAGACTATGTAGACCCACTGAGACGATGTATACTCACTGTGACCATGTAGACTCACTGAGACTATGTAGACTCACTGTGACCATGTATACTCATTGAGACTATGTAGACTCACTGAGACTATGTAGACCCACTGAGACGATGTATACTCACTGTGACCATGTATACTCATTGAGACTATGTAGACTCACTGAGATTATGTAGACTCACTGAGACTATGTAGACTCACTGTGACCATGTGTACTCATTGAGACTATGTAGACTCACTGAGACTATGTAGACCCACTGAGACGATGTATACTCACTGTGACCATGTAGACTCACTGAGACTATGTAGACTCACTGTGACCATGTATACTCATTGAGACTATGTAGACTCACTGAGACTATGTAGACCCACTGAGACGATGTATACTCACTGTGACCATGTATACTCATTGAGACTATGTAGACTCACTGAGATTATGTAGACTCACTGAGACTATGTAGACTCACTGTGACCATGTGTACTCATTGAGACCTTGTAGACCCACTGAGAGCATGTAGACTCACTGTGACCATGTATACTCATTGAGACCTTGTAGACCCACTGAGAGCATGTAGACTCACTGTGACCATGTATACTCACTGAGACCTTGTAGACCCACTGAGAGCATGTAGACTCACTGTGACCACGTATACTCATTGAGACCTTGTAGACCCACTGAGAGCATGTAGACTCACTGTGACCATGTGTACTCAATGAGACCTTGTAGACCCACTGAGAGCATGTAGACTCACTGTGACCATGTATACTCATTGAGACCTTGTAGACCCACTGAGAGCATGTAGACTCACTGTGACCATGTATACTCATTGAGACCTTGTAGACCCACTGAGAGCATGTAGACTCACTGTGACCATGTATACTCATTGAGACCTTGTAGACCCACTGAGAGCATGTAGACTCACTGTGACCATGTGTACTCATTGAGATCTTGTAGACCCACTGAGAGCATGTAGACTCACTGTGACTCAATGTGAATAAAGAATGGAATAAAACTGATGATTTAATAGTCCAAGTCCTTGTATTCATATTTAATGAATCGTTCCTCTGTCTTTTGTTGGAGATGCAGCGTTGTTGTGAATAATGATGGATGGATACACAACTCATGTGCTCTGTGGTCAGCTGAGCCCAATCGCGTTTGCGTACAACCTGATTACTGTGTCGACGGTGCATTCTACATCTTAATGATGTGGCATGTGTGCGTGCGTGTGTGTGTGTGTGTGTGTGTGTGTGTGTGTGTGTGTGTGTGTGTGTGTGTGTGTGTGTGTGTGTGTGTGTGTGCATCTCAAATGTGTGTTCTGCATGGTAATGATGCAGATGGTGAATGAGATAATGAGAATAGGTCTGGGTCAGCCTGCCTCTGCCTGGCAGCAGTAGATATTCATCGCAGACACAGAGAGGTGTTTTAATATGCTGCTTCTGTGGTTTTTTGGTGGACTAGTGTTGTGACGACACCATGTGTTTAGTATCCACTACAGCCATGCTTTCATCTAGAAAGGAAAAGCTTCTGAAAGCGCTGTGGGAATGTGTATCAGGTATCAGGACTCAATGAACTAAAGTACTGGGTGTTGGTTCTGATCATGTATGTCTTGTCTGAATGGCTCAGCTGTCAAAAACATACAGTGCCTTCAGAAAGTAGTCATACCCCTAGATGTAGTCCACATTTTGTTGTGTTACGGCCTGAAATAAAACAAATGTTTAAAAATAAAACTATTCACCCATGTACACACAATATTCCATAATGACAAAGTAAAAGCATGTTTTTTGAAATTATAGCTAATGTATTGATAATTAAACACAGAAATATCTAGCTGACAAGGTACAAATCTGTCGTTCTGCCCCTGAACAGGCAGTTAACCCACTGTTCCTAGGCTGTCATTGAAAATAAGAATTTGTTCTTTAACTGACTTGCCTAGTTAAATAAAGGTAAAATAAAAAAATAAAATGAAAAAAGTGTACCTAATTATACACACCTGAGCCAATACTTTGTAGAAGTATCTTTGGTAGTGATTACAGCTGTGAGTCTTTCTGGGTAAGTCTCCAAGAGCTTTCCACCCATTTATTATTTTCAATGTTCTTCAAGCTCTGTTAAATTGGTTGTTGATCATTGCTAGACAACCATTTTCAGGTTTTGACATTTTCAAGTAGATTTAAATTACAACTCTTAACTCGGTCACTCAGGAACATTCACTGTTGTCGTGGAAATTCGAATCAATAACGAGGAGAGACAAGGTCAATCACCAATCAGGATATTACTTTCTTCAAAACGTATTAACCTATTTAATTCAATCAGCCACAATAGTGACCGTAAAAAATGTTTACAGTTAAAAGGCTCTAAAAATGTTACTGAATGATGTATCAATGCATTTCCAGCAAATATTGAAACGATAAAGTGTCTCAATGAAAGATGTGCAGTGTCACATGTTTAGTGTAAATTGTCACATGACCAGAGCTGTTTACTTCCTGGTTGCGCCATGAGAAGACGATGGCTGCATCAAAGCACCCAAACAAAAGGCTAGTGAAGTATGTTGACATAAAGTTAGGACAAAGAATTTTGGTACACATCATCTTTAAGGTGTCTAGTATTGATATATGCATTTGCAATTACTCACCTTTGTTCAGTGTGGTCATAGAATGTGTAAACATGTTGACGGCAACAATGGTGACCGGCGGGATAACACAGTGCATCTAGGTATACACATTTTTTTTTTTTATTATATCACCTTTATTTAACCAGGTACTCTAGTTGAGAACACGTTCTCATTTACAACTGCAACCAGGCCAAGATAAAGCATAGCAGTGTGAACAGACAACAACACAGAGTTACACATGGAGTAAACAATGAACAAGTCAATAAAACAGTAGAAAAAAAGAGTCTATATACATTGTGTGCAAAAGGCATGAGGGGGTAAATAGGCCATAGGAGCGAATAATTACAATTTAGCAGATTAACACTGGAGTGATAAATGATCAGATGATCATGTGCAAGTAGAGATACTAGTGTGCAAAAGAGCAGAAAAGTAATAAATAAAAACAGTATGGTGATGAGGTAGGTAAATTGGGTGGGCTATTTGCAGATAGACAATGTACAGCTGCAGCGATCGGTTAGCTGTTCAGATAGCAGATGTTTAAAGTTGGTGAGGGAAATAAAAGTCTCCAACTTCAGCGATTTTTGCAATTCGTTTCAGTCACAGGCAGCAAAGAACTGGAAGGAAAGGCGGCCAAATGAGGTGTTGGCTTTAGGGATGATCGGTGAGATACAACTGCTGGAGCGTGTGCTACGGATGGGTGTTGCCATTGTGACCAGTGAACTGAGATAAGGCAGAGCTTTACCTAGCATGGACTTGTAGATGACCTGGAGCCAGTGGGTCTGGCGACGAATATGTAGCGAGGGCCAGCCGACTAGGGCATACAGGTCGCAGTGGTGGGTGTTATAAGGTGCTTTAGTAACAAAGCGGATGGCACTGTGATAAACTGCATCTAGTTTGCTGAGTAGAGTATTGGAAGCTATTTTGTTGCGTAGCTGCGGGGGGGGGGGGGGTAGCTGTTGGCCGAGGTTGGAGTGGCCAGGAGGAAGGCATAGCCAGCCATTGAGAAATGCTTGTTGAAGTTTTCGATTATCACGGATTTATCGGTGGTGACTGTGTTACCTAGCCTCAGTGCAGTGGGCAGCTGGGAGGAGGTGCTCTTGTTCTCCATGGACCTCACAGTGTCCCAGAACCTTTGGGAGTTAGAGCTACATGATGCAAATTTCTGCTTGAAAAAGCTGGCCTTTGCTTTCCTGACTGACTGCGTGTATTGGTTCCTGACTTCCCTGAACAGTTGCATATCGCGGGGACTATCCGATGCTATTTCAGTCCACCACAGGATGTTTTTGTGCTGGTTGAGGCCAGTCAGGTCTGGAGTGAACCAAGGGCTATATCTGTTCTTAGTTCTGCATTTTGTGAACGGAGCATGCTTATCTAAGATGGTGAGGAAGTTACTTTTAATAAATGACCAGGCATCCTCAACTGACGGGAAGAGTTCAATATCCTTCCAGGATACCCGGGCCAGGTCGATTAGAAAGGCCTGCTCGCAGAAGTGTTTTAGGGAGCGTTTGACAGTGATGAGGGGTGGTCGTTTGACCGCGGACCCGTAGCGGATACAGGCAATGAGGCAGTGATTGCTGAGATCCTGATTGAAGACAGTGGAGGTGTATTTGGAGTGCAAGTTGGTCAGGATAATGTCTATGAGGGTGCCCATGTTTACAGATTTAGGGTTGTACCTGGTGGGTTCCTTGATGATTTGTGTGAGATTGAGGGCATCTAGCTTAGATTGTAGGACTGCCGAGGTGTTAAGCATATCCCAGTTTAGGTCACCTAACACAACGAACTCTGAAGCTAGATGGGGGGCGATCAATTCACAAATGGTGTCCAGGGCACAGCTGGGAGCTGAGGGGGGTCGGTAGCAGGCGGCAACAGGGACAGACTTATTTCTGGAGAGATTAATTTTTTTAATTAGACATTCAAACTGTATGGGTATGGACCTGGAAAGTATGACATTACTTTGCAGGCTATCTCTGCAGTAGAATGCAACTCCTCCCCCTTTGGTAGTTCTATCTTGATGGTAAATGTTATAGTTGGGTATGGAAATCTCAGAATTTTTGTTGGCCTTCCTAAGCCAGGATTCAGACACGGCAAGGACATCAGGGTTGGCAGAGTGTGCTAAAGCAGTGAGTAAAACAAACTTAGGGAGGAGGCTTCTGATGTTGACCTGCATGAAACCAAGGCTTTTTCGATCACAGAAGTCAACAAATGAGGGTGCCTGGGGACATGCAGGGCCTGGGTTTACCTCCACATCACCCGAGGAAGGAGTAGGATGAGGGTGCGGCTAAAGGCAATCAAAACTGGTCGCCTAGAGCGTTGGGGACAAAGAATAAAAGGAGCAGATTTTGGGGCGTGGTAGAAAATATTCAGGGCATAATGTGCAGACAGGGGTATGGTGGGGTGCGAGTACAGCGGAGGTAAGCCCAGGCACTGGGTGATGATAAGAGAGGTTGTATCTCTGGACATGCTGGTTATAATGGGTGAGGTCACCGCATGTGTGGGAGGTGGGACAAAGGAGGTATCAGAGGTATGAAGAGTAGAACTAGGGGCTCCATTGTAAACTAAAACAATGATAACTAACCGGAACAACAAATATTGACATTTGAGAGAGACATACAGCGAGGCATAACGTAATCGCAGGTGTTGATTGGGAGAGCTAGCTAAAACAACAGGGGAGACAACAACAGCTAATCAACTAACACAACAACAGCAGGTAAAATTGCGATGACTAGGCAGAGAGGGTCGGATTAACTACACACAGAGCCTGAGTTCGACAGATAAAAAATAAATAAACAGAATGGAGTACCGTGATTAATGGACAGTCCAGCAGGCATCAGCTATGTAGCCAAGTGATCATAGTGTCCAGGGGGCAGCAGTAGATGGAACAGGGAAGCCTCCACTACATTAGCACGCGGGCGACACGACATTTAAAGTTAGTAGCCCGGGGCTAGTAGTAGCGTCTGCTCCGACGGAGGCCGGTTGAAGGCACAGCGGATGGAGTATTCGTCGGCAGACCGGTCGTGGTGGTGCGGCGGGGCGCCGTGTCGACAGAAAATCCAAGCCAGATGGCAAATTTAGTTTGCTAGCCGGGAGATGCGCCTGGCTCACGGCTAACTGGTGCTAGCTTCGTGGCAGTGGCGTTAGCCACTATAGCCAATCGGTAGCAGCGGTGATCCGGTGCCAAGGTCCAGAGCTTACAGCAAGGATCCGGTGTTTTGGGCTCTAGCCGTGTATGAGTGGGGTTCGGGTGATCAGCTGAGTAGGTCGGGAGGTGGGCCTCAGGGATAGCTTCGGTACTGGGTGCCACGGTGGGTCCAAGCTAGCTGTGAACATCAGAAGTAGTGGTCCAGGGATTATGGCAGGAATCCAGCGTTGTTGTGGAGAGACAGTCCGATACTGGTAGACTGGCGAGTATTATCCAGACTAAAAACAGGGCTAGTATCTGTGCAGAAGGTAAAAGCCGCTAGAAGTGGCTAACAATGACTAAATAGCTTGTAGCTAATTAGCTGGTTAGCTTCTGGTGGTTCTTGAATGTGTTCTAAAATAAAAAATAATAGCGATTCCATATCACATTGGGTTACCGGAAGGTATAATCGAATTATAAATAATATTGAAATATATACAAAAAAATACAAAAAATACATACATACTTATCTTCTTGATGCACCCATCCCGTTACCGGGATCATTTTCGTCAACTTCTGCTGAATTACAGAGCGCCAAATTCAAATTCAAATTAATTTTCATGAAATCACAAGTGCAATATAGCAAAATACAGCGTAGCTTGTTGTTAATCCACCTGGCATGTCAGATTTCAATAAAGCTTTTCGGCGAAAGCAAACCAAGCGTTTATGTAAGGACATCTCTCTCAGTAGGCAAAATATTACAAACAGCTAGCAGCCAAGTAGATTGGTCACGAAAGTCAGAAAAGCAATCAAATAAATCGCTTACCTTTGTGTTCTGGGTTATTGTCCTGCTGAAAGGTGAATTCATCTCCCAGTGTCTGGTGGAAAGCATATGGAACCAGGTTGAAGGTGAATTCATCTCCCAGTGTCTGGTGGAAAGCATATGGAACCAGGTTGAAGGTGAATTCATCTCCCAGTGTCTGGTGGAAAGCATATGGAACCAGGTTGAAGGTGAATTCATCTCCCAGTGTCTGGTGGAAAGCATATGGAACCAGGTTGAAGGTGAATTCATCTCCCAGTGTCTGGTGGAAAGCATATGGAACCAGGTTGAAGGTGAATTCATCTCCCAGTGTCTGGTGGAAAGCATATGGAACCAGGTTGAAGGTGAATTCATCTCCCAGTGTCTGGTGGAAAGCATATGGAACCAGGTTGAAGGTGAATTCATCTCCCAGTGTCTGGTGGAAAGCATATGGAACCAGGTTGAAGGTGAATTCATCTCCCAGTGTCTGGTGGAAAGCATATGGAACCAGGTTGAAGGTGAATTCATCTCCCAGTGTCTGGTGGAAAGCATATGGAACCAGGTTGAAGGTGAATTCATCTCCCAGTGTCTGGTGGAAAGCATATGGAACCAGGTTGAAGGTGAATTCATCTCCCAGTGTCTGGTGGAAAGCATATGGAACCAGGTTGAAGGTGAATTCATCTCCCAGTGTCTGGTGGAAAGCATATGGAACCAGGTTGAAGGTGAATTCATCTCCCAGTGTCTGGTGGAAAGCATATGGAACCAGGTTGAAGGTGAATTCATCTCCCAGTGTCTGGTGGAAAGCATATGGAACCAGGTTGAAGGTGAATTCATCTCCCAGTGTCTGGTGGAAAGCATATGGAACCAGGTTGAAGGTGAATTCATCTCCCAGTGTCTGGTGGAAAGCATATGGAACCAGGTTGAAGGTGAATTCATCTCCCAGTGTCTGGTGGAAAGCATATGGAACCAGGTTGAAGGTGAATTCATCTCCCAGTGTCTGGTGGAAAGCATATGGAACCAGGTTGAAGGTGAATTCATCTCCCAGTGTCTGGTGGAAAGCATATGGAACCAGGTTGAAGGTGAATTCATCTCCCAGTGTCTGGTGGAAAGCATATGGAACCAGGTTGAAGGTGAATTCATCTCCCAGTGTCTGGTGGAAAGCATATGGAACCAGGTTTTCATCTAGGATTTTGAATGTGCTTCAGTTTCTTTTTTATCCTGAAACACACATACAACTGAGATAGGAAGGACGCCTGTATCTTTGTAGTGACTGAGTGTATTGATACACAATCCAATGTGTAATTAATAACTTCAGCTCAAAGGGATATTCAAGGTCTGATTTGTATATTTTTACCAGTAGGAGCCCGTCTTTGTGAGGCATTAGAAAACCTCCCTGGTCTTTGTGGTTGAATCTGTGTTTGACATTCACTGCTCAACTGATGGACCTTACAGATAATTGTATGTGTGGGTTACAGAGATGAGGTATTCATAAAAAAATGATGTTAAACATTATTGCACACAGAGTGAGTCCATGCAACTTATTATGTGGCTTATTTAGGCTTAACAATGGGGTTGAATAATTATTGACTCAAGACATTTCAGTTTTTAATTTTGAATTAATTTGTAACAATTTCACATTGTCATTATGGCATATTTTGTGTAGGCAAAATCTAAATTTAAATCGATTTTGAATTCAGGCTGTGAACTCAACAACATGTGGTAACAGTAGATGGGTGTGTACATTCTGTGTGCACTGTACATGTGTTCTT
This sequence comes from Oncorhynchus masou masou, assembly GCF_036934945.1. NCBI lineage: Eukaryota > Metazoa > Chordata > Actinopteri > Salmoniformes > Salmonidae > Oncorhynchus > Oncorhynchus masou. The sequence continues at coordinate 37,068,631 of NC_088227.1, read as the reverse complement.
GTGTTACTGTATGTACTGTATCTTATGGAGATCAAGAACATTTCAAACACCTGGGCAGTACTCTAACTCAAGTATATATCCTGTAGGTCAGAGAGAAAACAAGATGATCAAGACCAGTTAATGTTTCATCGTCTCACCACTGGCCTGAAGTGATAGTGTCGAGCAACATCGTGGATGACTCTGCGGTAGCGTTGATCCACTCTCCTGTTAGTGTCAAGGGGGAGCAACTTGTGTGAGTGCTTGTGTGCCTATGTGCATGCGTCTGTGTTATCCAAACGCCCAAACAGTCTAGTAGTATGATCGCCTTGCAGCCAGGACTAATCAATGAATAAGGCTGACGGGGATCATAGAGGACCAAAGTGTAACAGTCTTAGCAGCCGAGTTATAGACTTGAAGCCTCTGCCTTCCTTTGACATTGAGCCGGAGAGAGAGAGTCAAAGCCATTACCTTACACAGTACTGCTGCCTGCTCATGCTTAAATTAAATATTCACCGGCTGTGTTTTTCTTATATAGCTAGCTGGGGTTAGAGTTCAACGTTGACTGGCTCTCCTGAGCATTTAACACACTCTGTTAATGGACTAATGGGCTTCCAGGCATTAGCTAAGCAATTACCAGGCAGCAGTAAGTGAAGAGGACAGTTTGTTCTTGTCCTTACCTTAAAGTTGAGTGGAGTTGTTCGTTGCTTTCTGCTTCTCCTCTGTGTGAATATTTGAGGACCGTTGTGGGGCGTTAATTGAACCCCCTCCCATCTGAATCTGATGACCTCAGCTCTTTAATTTGAATTAATTTGTTTGTTTAAATTTAGAGAGTGTTAGGAAGTCTTGTCCATTTCAAGAATGACAAATATGATGGAACTGTTACTGCATTCACCAACTAGACCCAGATAATGGAGTTACCATGGATACTATTACCACGGACACAGAGTACTGTAGAGTCTGCCATAGGAAGATGTCATCACAGAAAACACTTCACTCTTTCAAAGTCATCCCAATTCCAGACTTGGAAACAGAAGACACACACATCTTCAAGATGCTACAAATGGTCCTGTCATCTGTTCGGAGTATTTTCTGTCAATTATCAACAATGAATGACTTGTTGTTGTGAAGGCCATGAGCATCAATCCTCTGTCTCTTGTTCTACCTTCATATCAATCCTACTGTACAGTACCTCTCTCTGAATACGTCCCAAATGGACCCCTATTCCCTATAGAGTGCACGACTAGGGCCCTGGTTAGAAATAGTGCACTAATGAAGGAAAATAGTTCCATTTGGGATACACACTCTCTGTGTTCCATGATACTGATCTGATGGACCCGATCCACAGCTCACTCATTTTAGCCCTTGATGTCCTGCATGATGTCAGGTGTCAGATGGATGCTCTATGTAATCTAAACCTGCCTCGCTGGTCTGGGTTCAGTGATACCGGATCCTACTGGATCTTCTAGTTCCCTTCTAGGATTTGAGTTTATATCTAAAGTATGTCATTAAGATAAGCTGTTTATGTCCAAATATCGATAAGGTATGTGACAGAGTTCTTTTTGTAATAACCTGGTTTAGGAGACATTCATTCACGCTGAAATTAACGTGGTATAAATGTAGAACACTTTTCCAGGTCTAGGATAAAAATCATGCACCAGACACCTCATTTAAAATGTGTTACACTTACCCACAACACATCCACAGTTAAATATGTTACACTTACACACAACACATCCACAGTTAAATATGTCACACTTACACACAACACATCCACAGTTAAATATGTTACACTTACACACAACACATCCACAGTTTAATATGTCACACTTACACACAACACATCCACAGTTAAATATGTCACACTTACACACAACACATCCACAGTTAAATATGTCACACTTACACACAACACATCCACAGTTAAATATGTCACACTTACACACAACACATCCACAGTTAAATATGTTACACTTACACACAGCACATCCACAGTTAAATATGTCACACTTACACACAACACATCCACAGTTAAATATGTCACACTTACACACAACACATCCACATTTAAATATGTCACACTTACACACAACACATCCAAAGTTAAATATGTCACACTTACACACAACACATCCACAGTTAAATATGTCACACTTACACACAACACATCCACAGTTAAATATGTCACACTTACACACAACACATCCACAGTTAAATATGTTACACTTACACACAGCACATCCACAGTTAAATATGTCACACTTACACACAACACATCCACAGTTAAATATGTCACACTTACACACAACACATCCACAGTTAAATATGTCACACTTACACACAACACATCCACAGTTAAATATGTCACACTTACACACAACACATCCACAGTTAAATATGTCACACTTACACACAGCACATCCACAGTTAAATATGTCACACTTACACACAACACATCCACAGTTAAATATGTCACACTTACACACAACACATCCACAGTTAATATGTCACACTTACACACAACACATCCACAGTTAAATATGTCACACTTACACACAACACATCCACAGTTAAATATGTCACACTTACACACAGCACATCCACAGTTAAATATGTCACACTTACACACAGCACATCCACAGTTAAATATGTCACACTTACACACAACACATCCACAGTTAAATATGTCACACTTACACACAACACATCCACATTTAAATATGTCACACTTACACACAACACATCCACAGTTAAATATGTCACACTTACACACAACACATCCACAGTTAAATATGTCACACTTACACACAACACATCCACAGTTAAATATGTCACACTTACACACAACACATCCACAGTTAAATATGTCACACTTACACACAACACATCCACAGTTAAATATGTCACACTTACACACAACACATCCACAGTTAAATATGTCACACTTACACACAACACATCCACAGTTAAATATGTCACACTTACACACAACACATCCACAGTTAAATATGTTACACTTACACACAACCATCCACAGTTAAATATGTCACACTTACACACAACACATCCACAGTTAAATATGTCACACTTACACACAACACATCCACAGTTAAATATGTCACACTTACACACAGCACATCCACAGTTAAATATGTTACACTTACACACAGCACATCCACAGTTAAATATGTCACACTTACACACAACACATCCACAGTTAAATATGTCACACTTACACACAACACATCCACAGTTAAATATGTCACACTTACACACAACACATCCACAGTTAAATATGTCACACTTACACACAACACATCCACAGTTAAATATGTCACACTTACACACAACACATCCACAGTTAAATATGTCACACTTACACACAACACATCCACAGTTTTCTCTTCTTCTGTCACTCATCCATTGTCAGCTTTTTCCAAAAGAATTGCAATAATCCTGTCCTACATTTCTGCGGTGCTGTGGGCTACAGATGCAGGCCTCTTAACATGCAACATCTGCTTTGTGCATTAACAAAATTACCATTCACCTATTGCTCTGTCTGGCAGTATAGCTTCTGTCTGTCTGGACATGTCTGTCATGTGAAGGGTGTCTATTAGCCTGGAGAGTCCCGGTTGCTATATAGTCTCTCGCTGTTTTAACTAAATTACCACCTGGAGTGTGGGATTTATTGTGTATCCCGTGTCTGACTGGTTTGGGCTGTGATGTGAAGGTTGTCTGTGTGCCTGGAGACTCACACACACACACACACACACACACACACAGTGTGAAGGCTCTCTACGGGCCTGGAGAGGACTTGGAGGGTCTCCGAGAGGCAGGTTCTAAGTGATTGGTTACCTGGGGCGCACCTTGTGTTAGAGGCATTGATCGGAGGCTAGTGAATTGGATTGTGGGTCTGATTACTGGTGTCAGTGAGGGGAGTAATCACGTGGGACCGAGCGCTCGCCATCGGAGCGGAGCTCTCCATGTGCTGCATTAGCTTCTACAAAATGACTTTATCAGTATTACATACCCCCGTCTCCATCACACACACACACACACACACACACACACACACACACACACACACACACACACACACAATGATTTAGTGGCAGGCAGCTGAGCCCCGGAGGGCAGGAGGGGGGAGAGGAGCAGTCAGTGTTTGGGTGTGGAAATTATGTATGAGTTTACCAGCGTTTTAACACCGCACAGCATCAGTCTGGCTAGATAACAGTATAACAGTAACATGTTGTGTGTGTGTGTGGTGCCTGTGAGTTTGCGTATGTTTGAATCGGATTCTCCTGTTACTAGGGGAACAATAGCCATTCCTCCGCTTTTATTAAGACTCTATGAAGTGCTGTCCTACCCAGCGACATACAGGCCAATAAGAACACTCATGTTAATCACAGCATTTCAGGTGAGAAAGGCAATCGGGTTGGTGCTGCCTCTGGAAGGTGATGTGTGTGTGTGTAGGGAGAGGATACACTAGTCAGGACTTTGAAGCGCTGCACCACCGCACACAGAACTAATCCCAACATGCCCTGGGGCACCACCACACACAGAGCTAATCCCAACATGCCCTGGAGCACCACCACACACAGAGCTAATCCCAACATGCCCTGGGGCACCACCACACACAGAGCTAATCTCACCATGCCCTGTGACACCACCACACACAGAGCTAATCCCAACATGCCCTGGAGCACCACCACACACAGAGCTAATCTCACCATGCCCTGTGACACCACCACACACAGAGCTAATCCCAACATGCCCTGGAGCACCACCACACACAGAGCTAATCCCAACATGCCCTGGGGCACCACCACAAACAGAGCTAATCCCACCATGCTCTGTGACACCACCACACACAGAGCAAATCCCACCATGCCCCATGGGCACTACCACACACAGAGCTAATTCCACAATGCCCTGGAGCACTACCACACACAGAGATAATCCCACTAAACCCTGGGGCACTACCACACAGAGCTAATCCCACCATGCCCTGGGGCACTACCACAAAGAGCTAATCCCACCATGCCCTTGGGCAACATCACACATAGAGCTAATCCCACCATGCCCTGGGACACAACAACACACAAAGCTAATCCCACCAATACCTGGGGCACCACCACACACAGAGCTAATCCCACCATGCCCTGGGGCACTACCACACACAGAGCTAATCCCACCATGCCCTGGGGCACTACCACACACAGAGCTAATCCCACCATGCCCTGGGGCACTACCACACACAGAGCTAATCCCACCATGCCCTGGGGCACTACCACACACAGAGCTAATCCCAACATGCCCTGGAGCACCACCACACACAGAGCTAATCCCAACATGCCCTGGGGCACCACCACACACAGAGCTAATCCCACCATGCCCTGGGGCACTACCACACACAGAGCTAATCCCACCATGCCCTGGGGCACTACCACACACAGAGCTAATCCCACCATGCCCTGGGGCACTACCACACACAGAGCTAATCCCAACATGCCCTGGAGCACCACCACACACAAAGCTAATCCCAACATGCCCTGGGGCACCACCACACACAGAGCTAATCCCACTATGCCCTGTGACACAACAACACACAAAACTAATCCCACCATGCCCTATGACACTACAACACAGAGCTAATCCCACCATGCCCTGGGTCACCACCACACACAGAGCTAATCCCACCATGCCCTGGGTCACCACCACACACAGAGCTAATCCCACCATGCCCTGGGTCACCACCACACACAGAGCTAATCCCACCATGCCCTGGGTCACCACCACACACAGAGCTAATCCCACCATGCCCTGGGTCACCACCACACACAGAGCTAATCCCAACATGCCCTGGGGCACCACCACAAACAGAGCTAATCCCACCATGCTCTGTGACACCACCACACACAGAGCAAATCCCACCATGCCCCATGGGCACTACCACACACAGAGCTAATTCCACAATGCCCTGGAGCACTACCACACACAGAGATAATCCCACTAAACCCTGGGGCACTACCACACAGAGCTAATCCCACCATGCCCTGGGGCACTACCACAAAGAGCTAATCCCACCATGCCCTTGGGCAACATCACACATAGAGCTAATCCCACCATGCCCTGGGACACAACAACACACAAAGCTAATCCCACCAATACCTGGGGCACCACCACACACAGAGCTAATCCCACCATGCCCTGGGGCACTACCACACACAGAGCTAATCCCACCATGCCCTGGGGCACTACCACACACAGAGCTAATCCCACCATGCCCTGGGGCACTACCACACACAGAGCTAATCCCACCATGCCCTGGGGCACTACCACACACAGAGCTAATCCCAACATGCCCTGGAGCACCACCACACACAGAGCTAATCCCAACATGCTCTGGGGCACCACCACACACAGAGCTAATCCCACCATGCCCTGGGGCACTACCACACACAGAGCTAATCCCACCATGCCCTGGGGCACTACCACACACAGAGCTAATCCCACCATGCCCTGGGGCACTACCACACACAGAGCTAATCCCAACATGCCCTGGAGCACCACCACACACAAAGCTAATCCCAACATGCCCTGGGGCACCACCACACACAGAGCTAATCCCACTATGCCCTGTGACACAACAACACACAAAACTAATCCCACCATGCCCTATGACACTACAACACAGAGCTAATCCCACCATGCCCTGGGTCACCACCACACACAGAGCTAATCCCACCATGCCCTGGGTCACCACCACACACAGAGCTAATCCCACCATGCCCTGGGTCACCACCACACACAGAGCTAATCCCACCATGCCCTGGGTCACCACCACACACAGAGCTAATCCCACCATGCCCTGGGTCACCACCACACACAGAGCTAATCCCACCATGCCCTGGGTCACCACCACACACAGAGCTAATCCCACCATGCCTGTGTTTTTCGCTTTTGTCTATACTATGAGACATGTTTCTGTTTTTGGAAAATGTGTTTGTTATTCACTATAAAGAACAGCATGATGTCCTCAAACATTTGTTTATGTTTTTATCCCTTTCAGTTCAACTTCTAGGCTACAGTGTTTGTGTGTGTTTATGTGTGTGTGTGTGTTTGTTTGTGTACATGTGTGTGTGTGTGTGTTTCTGGTCATGTACTACACTCCCCGGACACGGTTCCCTTTTTAACCGTGACTTCCTTCAGTGATTATGAGAAGCTCTTAGCGTCTCTCATAGTGGTACAGCGTTCAATAGTCATGAGAAGCTCTTAGCGTCTCTCATAGCGGGACAGCATTCCGTAGTCATGAGAAGCTCTTAGCGTCTCTCATAGCGGGACAGCGTTCAGTAGTCATGAGAAGCTCTTAGTGTCTCTCATAGCGGGACAGCGTTCCGTAGTCATGAGAAGCTCTTAGCGTCTCTCATAGCGGGACAGCGTTCAGTAATCATGAGAAGCTCTTAGCGTCTCTCATAGCGGGACATCGTTCCGTAGTCATGAGAAGCTCTTAGCGTCTCTCATAGCGGGACAGCGTTCAGTAGTCATGAGAAGCTCTTAGCGTCTCTCATAGCGGGACAGCGTTCAGTAGTCATGAGAAGCTCTTAGCGTCTCTCATAGCGGGACAGCATTCCGTAGTCATGAGAAGCTCTTAGGGTCTCTCATAGCGGGACAGCGTTCAGTAGTCATGAGAAGCTCTTAGCGTCTCTCATAGCGGGACAGCATTCCGTAGTCATGAGAAGCTCTTAGCGTCTCTCATAGCGGGACAGCGTTCCGTAGTCATGAGAAGCTCTTAGCGTCTCTCATAGCCCGACAGCGTTCAGTAGTCATGAGAAGCTCTTAGCGTCTCTCATAGCGGGACAGCGTTCCGTAGTCATGAGAAGCTCTTAGCGTCTCTCATAGCGGGACAGCGTTCAGTAGTCATGAGAAGCTCTTAGCGTCTCTCATAGCGGGACAGCGTTCCGTAGTCATGAGAAGCTCTTAGCGTCTCTCATAGTGGGACAGCGTTCAGTAGTCATATTGCTGTCCTTCCTTCCTTAAGACCAAGCACTTTTAGTAGATGCATTTTCCATGTTTTACTGCCTCCCTCCATTATGAGCTGAGATTAAAGAATGTTGAGAGAGAGAGTTGTTTTTTATTAATGATGTGAGCGTGTTGACTTTTCACTTATCTCGTACACTCTTATCTACGGGTCACTAGGTGTAGTCAGTGAGCTGGTCTCTACGGGTCACTAGGTGTAGTTAGTGAGCTCGTCTCTACAGGTCACTAGGTGTAGTCAGTGAGCTCGTCTCTACAGGTCACTAGGTGTAGTCAGTGAGCTGGTCTCTACGGGTCACAAGGTGTAGTCAGTGAGTTGGTCTCTATGGGTCACTAGGTGTAGTTAGTGAGCTGGTCTCTACGGGTCACAAGGTGTAGTCAGTGAGTTGGTCTCTATGGGTCACTAGGTGTAGTCAGTGAGCTGGTCTCTACGGGTCACAAGGTGTAGTCAGTGTATTGGTCTCTATGGGTCACTAGGTGTAGTCAGTGAGCTGGTCTCTACGGGTCACAAGGTGTAGTCAGTGTGTTGGTCTCTACGGGTCACTAGGTGTAGTTAGTGAGCTCGTCTCTACAGGTCACTAGGTGTAGTCAGTGAGCTTGTCTCTACAGGTCACTAGGTGTAGTCAGTGAGCTGGTCTCTACGGGTCACAAGGTGTAGTCAGTGAGTTGGTCTCTATGGGTCACTAGGTGTAGTCAGTGAGTTGGTCTCTATGGGTCACTAGGTGTAGTCAGTGAGCTGGTCTCTACGGGTCACTAGGTGTAGTCAGTGAGCTGGTCTCTACGGGTCACTAGGTGTAGTCAGTGAGCTGGTCTCTATGGGTCACTAGGTGTAGTCAGTGAGCTGGTCTCTACGGGTCACTAGGTGTAGTCAGTGAGCTGGTCTCTACGGGTCACTAGGTGTAGTCAGTGAGCTGGTCTCTACGGGTCACTAGGTGTAGTCAGTGAGCTGGTCTCTACGGGTCACTAGGTGTAGTCAGTGAGCTGGTCTCTATGGGTCACTAGGTGGAGTCAGTGAGCTGGTCTTTATGGGTCACTAGGTGTAGTCAGTGAGCTGGTCTCTATGGGTCACTAGGTGTAGTCAGTGAGCTGGTCTCTATGGGTCACTAGGTGTAGTCAGTGAGCTGGTCTCTATGGGTCACTAGGTGGAGTCAGTGTGTTCGTCTCTACAGGTCACTAGGTGTAGTCAGTGAGCTGGTCTCTACGGGTCACAAGGTGTAGTCAGTGAGCTGGTCTCTACGGGTCACAAGGTGTAGTCAGTGAGCTGGTCTCTACGGGTCACTAGGTGGAGTCAGTGAGCTGGTCTCTATGGGTCACTAGGTGTAGTCAGTGAGCTGGTCTCTATGGGTCACTAGGTGTAGTCAGTGAGCTGGTCTCTATGGGTCACTAGGTGTAGTCAGTGAGCTGGTCTCTATGGGTCACTAGGTGGAGTCAGTGTGTTCGTCTCTACAGGTCACTAGGTGTAGTCAGTGAGCTGGTCTCTACGGGTCACTAGGTGTAGTCAGTGAGCTGCTCTTGAAAGGTCAAGTAGTTGAAACTGGATCAGCAGCACGACCAGGTGGACTGGGGACAGCCAGGAGTCATCAGGCCAAGTCGTCCTGAGGCATGGTCCCAGGGCTCAGGTGCTTCGGGAGGGGAGGGAGAGAGAGAGAATTAGAGGGAGCCTACTTAAATTCCCACAGGACACCAGATGAGACAGGAGAATTACACCAGATATATCAGACT
>NC_088227.1:36998896-37053896 GCF_036934945.1 Oncorhynchus masou masou | reverse complement strand
TCCCAATTCATTCCCTTGCCTTCTTCAATGGTGACTCTTTGATGTTCGCAGATCTGAAGGGTCTGGATAAGTACAAGCAGTGTAATGGTGGAGCTTCTGCCAATATCAGAGCCAAAGAGTTAGGGGCTAAGGGAAAGGTCCAGGGAGTGAATTGGGAACTGCTGGTAATTTGAAGGTTTGACCTCTGTTAGACCCACTGGACATCATCTGTTTACAAAGGTCAACTGACAAGTCTGTTAAGTCATAATATCAGTAGTTAGTGGATGAGTATACAGCCCATACTTGGTTCTGTCCCACAGTGGGACGAAGGACACTAGCATGCTGCCAAGCACTCCAATTTACTGACGTGAGAACAGATGTGAACTGGTGAAATGATGCTTTGCCCCTTGCTCCAGTCTATTCCCCCCAGTCTTAAAGGGTATATGCTAGAGTTGGGCATTGCCAGGGACCTCACGATACAATATCATCACAATACTTACGTTCCGATACAATGTTCATTGCGATTTTCATGAATCTCATGATTCCACAGCATACAGTGGTTCCTCCTTTAGAAATGGCGGCCTACTGCAGCACAGCTTGCAGGGTGCCGCAGAATTATATGGCACGTTGTTTGAGTGTCAGCCATTGTGTCCAGAATGACACATTTACCACAATCTGCCACCATCTACCACAAACGGTCACGGCATAAGCTCAAACTAGATTTTATTGCGAATCACATTCCAAACATATTCCTCACTATTAGTGCCTTCAGAAAATATTCATACCTCTTAACTTATTCCACATTTGTTTGCATTACAGCCTGAATTCTAAATTGAAAATTAAATTAAATTAAATTGTTTTTCTCACCCATCTACACACAATATCCCATAATGACATCACAATACCGCATGATGACATCACAATACCCCATTATGACATCACAAGGAAGACCATTTGGAATTAGTAATGCCTAAAGTTTTAACCCTACCCTTTATCCTAAAGTGAAACTGACACAGTGTTTCATGTACATGGAATCTTAATACAGTCTGTTCATATACATGTGTCCGTGCGTTTGGTCAATTAACAGACACTGCAGTAAATTAAACTATATCTAAATATCACCATACTCCTCTTACATTTGGGAACTTTCTCACCCTCAGTTACCTATGCACATCACCAACAACAAGCTCAACAACTAATGTTATGAAACAGTAGATAAACTCTCTCAAACGTTTTCAGCTAATTGCGTCAAAATGGCGCTTATAAATGATGGGACTTGTCTCAAGCCACGTTTTGACAATTTAATGGGAACTTGCCTGACAGCCCATTTGAACGATACCAAATCAATTTGATTGACAACTAAGGGATATACTAACTGTGGATAACAGTCATTCAAGTTCAGCAGAGCGAGCTAGCAAAGTGATTCGCATTTCTTGGTAGCTAACCAAATCATGCCTGCATCTCTAGCTGTAGCCACAGAAAAACAATATGGAGGAGAATTCGGCCACTCACCAACTCGTCCAATGACAAATCCTCCCATTAGCTAGCTAGATAACGTTAGGCTCCATGTTTATAGCTCACGTACATCACAGATAAGCTAGCTGGCCCAGTCAGGAGAGCATCCTGACGGGTTGCATCACTGCCTGGGGTTGCAACTGCTCAGCCTCCGACCGCAAGGCACTACAGAGGTTAGTGCGAACGGCCCAGTACTACCCTGGGCCAAGCTTCCTGCCATCCAGGACCTCTTTCCCAGGCGGTGTTAGAGGAAGGCCCTGAAAATTGTCAAAGACTCCCGCCACCCTAGTCATAGACTGTTCTCTCTGCTACTGCATGGCAAGCGGTACCGGAGTGCCAAATCTAGGTCCAAGAGGCTTCTAAGCAGCTTCTACCACCAAGCCATAAGGCTCCTGAACATCTAGTCACATGTCTACCCAGACTATTCATATTGCCCCCCCCCCCTCTCCACACCACTGCCACTCTCTGTTGTCATCTATGCATAGTCACTTCAATTAACTCTACCTACATGTTCATACTACCTCAACTAACCGGTGCTCCCGCACATTGACTCTGTACCGGTACCCCACTGTATATATTGACTCTGTACCGACACCCCCCTGTATATATTGACTCTGTACCGACACCCCCCGTATATATTGACTCTGTACCGACACCCCCCTGTATATATTGACTCTGTACCTGCACCCCCTGTATATATTGACTCTGTACCTGCACCCCCCTGTATATATTGACTCTGTACCTGCACCCACCTGTATATATTGACTCTGTACTGACACCCCCTGTATATATTGACTCTGTACCTGCACCCCCCTGTATATATTGACTCTGTACCTGCACCCCCCTGTATATATTGACTCTGTACCGGCTCCCCCCTGTATATATTGACTCTGTACCGACACCCCCCTGTATATATTGACTCTGTACCGACACCCCCCTGTATATATTGACTCTGTACCGACACCCCCCTGTATATATTGACTCTGTACCGACACCCCTGTATATATTGACTCTGTACCGACACCCCCCTGTATATATTGACTCTGTACCGACACCCCCTGTATATATTGACTCTGTACCGACACCCCCTGTATATATTGACTCTGTACCGACACCCCCTGTATATATTGACTCTGTACCGACACCCCCCTGTATATATTGACTCTGTACCGACACCCCCCTGTATACATTGACTCTGTAGCGGCTCCCCCCTGTATATATTGACTCTGTACCGACACCCCCCTGTATATATTGACTCTGTACCGACACCCCCTGTATATATTGACTCTGTACCGGTACTTAACCCTATAGTTTTTTCTGTTTTAACTCTATCCTAAACCTTCATACTTAACTGAATTCAGTGGGTATTAATGCCTTAATTTAACCATAAGAGTTATATGAGTGTACCTAAACTTAACATATTTGTCACAGAAAGTCAAAAATAGACATTTGTCCAAAGACTTTGGGACATGAAGTCAGACTTTGATATCTTGTTGAGTCACCAGGTGTTTGAGAGCCAATCCTCCACTCCTTAGTTCTGGTTAGCTATGCAGAAAAGCCCACAGGACCTGATAGAAAGCCTGGGATTCAAAATGGCTGACGTAGCTAAAGACAGGCAGGACTTGGATGATGACATTTCTAGTGCTTTATTTGAAACACCCTCCCCTAAGGTTTCTTACACATCTTACACAGACTTGGCCCATTTCTCCCTTCCTCAACCCTGTGACATACCAGCCCAATAGTATGCAAGCTGCTAGCGACCTCCCAGAACTGGAAATAAGATTACATCTGAATCCAGAGAGCTCCAGGCGACCACTGTCCTCTTGTCTTGTCTGCCCATTTGTTTGTGTAGGGGTCAGGGAAAGTACAGATACAGAAAACCATTTTCGTCAAGCTCTCTCTCTCCCTCCCTCTCTCTCTCTCTCTCCCTCCCTCTCTCTCTCTCTCTCTCTCTCTCCCTCTCTCTCTCTCTCTCTCTCTCTCCCTCCCTCCCTCTCTCTCTCTCTCTCCCTCCTTCTCTCTCTCTCTCTCTCCCTCCCTCGCTTTCTCTCTCTCTCTCGCTTTCTCTCTCTCGCTTTCTCTCTCTTGCTTCCTCTCTCTCTCTCTCTCTCTCTCTCTCTCTCTCTCTCTGTCTCTCTCTCTCTTGCTTTCTCTCTGTCTCTCTCTCTCTCTTGCTTTCTCTCTCTTGCTTTCTCTCTCTCTCTCTCTGTCTCTCTCTCTCTCTGTCTCGCTTCCTCTGTCTCTCTCTCTCTCTCTCTCTCTGTCTCTCTCTCTCTCTCTCTCTCGCTTTCTCCCTCGTTTTCTCTCTATCGCTTTCTCTCTCTCGCTTTCTCTCTCTTTCTTTCTCTCTCTCTCTCTCTCTGTCTCTCTCTCTGTCTCTCTCTCTCTCTGTCTCGCTTCCTCTGTCTCTCTCTCTCTTGCTTTCTCTCTCTCTCTCTTGCTTTCTCTCTCTCTCTCTCTCTCTCTCTCGCTTTCTCTCTCTTGCTTTCTCTCTCTCTCTCTCTGTCTCGCTTCCTCTCTCTCTCTCTCTCTCTCTCTCTCTCTGTCTCGCTTCCTCTGTCTCTCTCTCTCTCTCTCTCTCTCTCTCTCTCTCTCTCTCTCTCTGTCTCTCTCTGTCTCTCTCTCTCTCTCTCTTGCTCTCTCTGTCTGTCTCTCTCTCTCTCTGTCTCTCTCTCTGTCTCTCTCTCTGTCTCGCTTTCTCTCTCTATGTCTCGCTTCCTCTGTCTCGCTTCCTCTGTCTCTCTCACTCACTTTCTCTCGCGCTCTCACTTTCGCTCTCACTTTCTCTCTCTCTCTCTCTCTCTCTCTCTCTCTCTCTCTCTCTAATCTTCCTTCAACACAAGCGAGGATGGGTTCAATTGTTCTCCTAACTATATTTTGTATGGAGGTCTGCACCTATCTTCCTAGCCTAGCAGAATTTAAACATTTTTATGCAGTCTTGCAGTCAGAATTATCCTTTAGTGACTCACGTTTAGGACTTGTAGAACAAGTGTACTTTGTCTTCTCTTCGTTTATTGCCCCAATAGGCTGGTCCGACACTGAGTATACAACATGCTCTTTGCATGACATAGACTCACCAGGTGAATACAGGTGAAAGCTATAATCTCTTGATAAATCCACATCGATCAGTGTAGATGAAGTGGAGGAGACAGGTTAAAGGATTTTTAAGAGTTGAGACAATTGAGATATTGATTGTGCATGTGTGCCATTCAGAGGGTGAACGGGCAAGACAAAATATTCAAGTGCCTTTGAACGGGGTGTGGAAGTAGGTGCCAGGCGCACCGGTTTGTGTCAAGAACTGCAACACTACTGGGTTTTCCACGCTCAACAGTTTCCTGTGTGTATCAAGAATGGTGCAACACCCAGAGGTTCTCCAGCCATCTTGACACAACTGTGGGAAACACTGGAGTCAACATGTACCAGCATCCCTGTGGAACATTTTAGACACCTTGTAGAGTCCATGCCCTGACAAAATGAGGCTGTTCTGAGGGCAAAAGGGGGAGGGGCGGGGGGGGCACACAATATCAGGAAGGTGTTCCTAATGTTTGGTATACTCAGTGTAGTGGACAAACGTCATCATCAATACTATCTGCAGTTTGTGCCCGTGTTAAATGTTTGCTCTCTGGACCTTCCTAAAGAGCTAGTTTTCATGCAGTCAAAGTACATTTACATGCACACAAAAAAGGATCTATTGTAACTGATTTTGGCAGAAGGCCTGCTTATCCTAATCGGCATGTGGTCATGATCAAAGTTAGAATGCACTGATTGAAACACCTGGTTTTCTGAGCAATCTTTCAAATTATTAGGACAAGTTAACAGTTTAATCGGCGTTCAAGCGCATGTGCCAGTACCGGGTAGTGAAGTTCCAGCACCGGGTAGTGTAGTTCCAGCACCGGGTAGTGCCAGCACTGGGTAGTGTAGTGCCAGCACCGGGTAGTGTAGTGCCAGCACCGGGTAGTGTAGTTCCAGCACCGGGTAGTGCCAGCACCGGTTAGTGTAGTGCCAGCACCGGGTAGTGTAGTTCCAGCACCGGGTAGTGCCAGCACTGGGTAGTGTAGTGCCAGCACCGGGTAGTGTAGTGCCAGCACCGGGTAGTGTAGTTCCAGCACCGGGTAGTGCCAGCACCGGGCAGTGTAGTGCCAGCACCGGGTAGTGTAGTTCCAGCACCGGGTAGTGTAGTGCCAGCACCGGGTAGTGTAGTGCCAGCACCGGGTAGTGCTAGCAACGGGTAGTGCAGTGCCAGCACCGGGTAGTGCCAGTACCGGGTATCCCAAACTTCCCTCTTATGCGTGAGTGAAGTGCAAAGCATGTAAACGTTTTTAAATGAACTACATTATTGTGTGCATTTAACTGTGGTCATTGACTGATCAACTGTAACCAGAAAAGTTGGTAAATGCTTGATGAATTCCTTTTCCTGCTCGAACACTTAAAAAGTTAGAAAACAGAGATTTGTCATTTTATCAAAGTGATCAAGTTTCTTTCTATTCAGTCTGCATACTTGAAAGAGAGATCGAATATGTGATAATGATTTTTTCTTCTCCCTCTTGTAATTTGCATTCAGTGATTAGTAATTCAACAATGATAGATTTTTTTGCCCCCTCACTTGTAAAAGCATTGTCATTTCTTGAGTAATTACGGGTTCGGCTGCACCCTCATCGACTACCTCCCTCGCACTCCACGAATGCTGAACCGGGAAAGCCTGTGTGCGTGCTCGTGCATGCGTGTCTGACTGCCTGTGTGCACACAGATGTGTGTGTGTGTGTGTGTGTGTGTGTGTGTGTGTGTGTGTGTGTGTGTGTGTGTGTGTGTTGAAAGCCCCTAGTAAGCTCCTCCCCCTAGCTCCTCATTCAATAAACTGTTACCTGATATAGCTTGCTATGTCTCATTGGCTGGTGAACAGACAGGTTCAGGGACTATTCATTGGCTGGTGAACAGACAGGCTCGGGGACTGTTCATTGGCTGGTGAACAGACAGGCTTGGGGACTGTTCATTGGCTGGTGAACAGACAGGCTCGGGGACTGTTCATTGGCTGGTGAATAGACAGGCTCAGGGACTGTTCATTGGCTGGTGAACAGACAGGCTCGGGGACTGTTCATTGGCTGGTGAACAGACAGGCTTGGGGACTGTTCATTGGCTGGTGAACAGACAGGCTCGGGGACTGTTCATTGGCTGGTGAATAGACAGGCTCAGGGACTGTTCATTGGCTGGTGAACAGACAGGCTCGGGGACTGTTCATTGGCTGGTGAATAGACAGGCTCAGGGACTGTTCATTGGCTGGTGAACAGACAGGCTCGTACTCTTACCACCTTTTTGCGGTGAACAGCCAAAAGGCAGATGGAAGTTTGAGGTTTTCTCATTTGTTTTTACATGTTGTCCAGATGTCTGTTATCTCAGAGCCGTTGTCGATAATCTCTGTGGTGTGTTTTTCTACCACAACTACTTCATTGGTTTGCACACCTATCATGATGTTGCCATTCCAGCAAGAAAATACAAAATAAACTAGACATCATCCCCCGTTATTTTGCTTTGAGATCATCAAAAGTCCTTACCAAGGGCCCCTTGGACTTCAACATCTTTTCTGGGAGGTTAGACACACTTTTAATAAACGATCAAGGTAAATATTTACAGCTAAGAGACAGACTAAACCTCTCAGACCTCTGTCCATGCCGTCAGGGCTACTGCTATCAAACAGAGCGAGAGTTTTTGATCCGATGATCCAATTTGAAATCGCATGATCCTTCAGTGTGCTGCTGTCTAGCTGTCGGCTGTTTCAGTGTGACATCCAGCCAGGCATGATGGGAGATGGAGCTGGGCCAAACTCTGTGGGAGCGTGAGAGAGAGGAACATGCCATCAAAAGGAACAAGACATTTGACATACATAGATACAGTATAACTGCATGTTACGTTCCCTCTAGACCCAGTCATGCATTCTACAACGTGCCCCGCTCAGCTAAACATCTGTTTCTCTCTCTTTCTGTATTTCTCTCTTTCTGTTTGTCTCCCACTCTCTTTCTTTTTCCGTGTCTCTCTCGCTCTCTTTCTGTGTCTCTCTCTCTCTCTCTGTGTGTCTCTCTCTCTTTCTGTCTCTCTCTCTTTCTGTCTCTCTGTCTCTCTTTCTGTGTCTCTCTCTCTGTCTGTGTCTCTGTCTCTCCCTGTCTCTCTCTCACTGTCTTTTTGTCATTCATAATCTCTCTCTCTCCCTTTCTCTGTGCCCTTCTCTCGCTCTCTTGTTTCTCTGTTTGTGTGCAGCTCCTCTTGCTCTGAGAACACGTTCTCTTTTACAGCAACGACTTGGGAAATAGTTACAGGGGAGAGGAGGGGGATGAATGAGCCAATTGTAAACTGGGGATTATTAGGTGACTGTGATGGTTTGAGGGCCAGATTGGGAATTTAGCCAGGACACCGGGGTTAACACCCCTATTCTTTCAATAAGTGCCATGGGATCTTTAATGACCTCAGAGAGTCAGGACACCCGTTTAACGACCCATCCGAAAGACGGCACCCTACACAGGGCAGTGTCCCCAATCACTGCCCTGGGGAATTGGGATATTTTTTTAGACCAAAGGAAAGAGTGCCTCCTGCTGGCCCTCCAACACCACTTCCAGCAGCATCTGGTCTTCCATCCAGGAACTGACCAGGACCAAACCTGCTTAGCTTCAGAAGCAAGCCAGCAGTGGTATGCAGGGTGGTATGCTGCTGATAAATACTCATGTACCCTACTGGCCAAACATGATTACCTCTCTATCTCCAAAACAATCTCTCTCTTTATCTCTATGTCTGTCTCTCTCAC
The DNA here is from genome assembly GCF_036934945.1 of Oncorhynchus masou masou. NCBI lineage: Eukaryota > Metazoa > Chordata > Actinopteri > Salmoniformes > Salmonidae > Oncorhynchus > Oncorhynchus masou. The sequence continues at coordinate 37,045,612 of NC_088227.1, read as the reverse complement.
ACTCTCTTTCCTACAGGCCTACAATCCTATTTTCTCCACATGCACAGAGACACAGAGAGAGAGATAAGCAGCTCCTTTCTCTGCAGCAGCCGCCCCTTAGCCTCTGGTCTAACTCATCCTTTGAATGCCGTCGACAGCTCAGGGCAACATGATAAATGATGATTGCTCTGTCTCTTTGTCTGTCTGAGAGGAGAGAAGATACTGAGGAACTAGAAGCTCAGTCTGAAATAAATGGATGGAGTGAGAGAGTGGAAGAGAGAGCAAGAGAGAGAGATAGAGAGGGGTTGAGGGAGGGAGAGATTGAAAGAGAGAGAGAGAGAGAGGGGTTGAGGGGGGGAGAGATTGAAAGAGAGAGAGAGATTGGGAGAGGTTTTGAAGGGAGAAGGAACAGCAGAAAGAAGGAGAGGAGAGAGAAAGAGACAGGGAGGAGAGAGGCAGTCAGAGACAGGGAGAGGGAGAAGGAGCAATGCAGACAAGAGATAGAGACAGGGAGAGGGAGGAGTAATGCAGGCAGAGATAGAGACAGGGAGAGGGAGAAGGGGCAATGCAGGCAAGAGATAGAGACAGGGAGAGGGAGAAGGGGCAATGCAGGCAAGAGATATAGACAGGGAGAGGGAGAAGGAGCAATGCAGGCAAGAGATAGAGACAGGGAGAGGGAGAAGGAGAAGGAGCAATGCAGGCAAGAGATAAAGACAGGAGGAGGGAGAAGGAGCAATGCAGGCAGAGACAGGGAGAAGGAGCGTTGCAGGCAGAGATAGAGACAGGGAGAGGGAGAAGGAGCAATGCAGGCAGAGATAGAGACAGGGAGAGGGAGAAGGAGCAATGCAGGCAGAGATAGAGACAGGGAGAGGGAGAAGGAGCAATGCAGGCAGAGATAGAGACAGGGAGAGGGAGAAGGAGCAATGCAGGCAGAGATAGAGACAGGGAGAGGGAGAAGGAGCAATGCAGGCAGAGATAGAGACAGGGAGAGGGAGAAGGAGCAATGCAGGCAGAGATAGAGACAGGGAGAGGGAGAAGGAGCAATGCAGGCAGAGATAGAGACAGGGAGAGGGAGAAGGGGCAATGCAGGCAGAGAGAGACAGGGAGAGGGAGAAGGAGCAATGCAGGCAGAGAGAGACAGGGAGAGGGAGAAGGAGCAATGCAGGCAGAGATAGAGACAGGGAGAGGGAGAAGGAGCAATGCAGGCAGAGATAGAGACAGGGAGAGGGAGAAGGAGCAATGCAGGCAGAGAGAGACAGGGAGAGGGAGAAGGAGCAATGCAGGCAGAGAGAGACAGGGAGAGGGAGAAGGAGCAATGCAGGCAGAGATAGACAGGGAGAGGGAGAAGGAGCAATGCAGGCAGAGAGAGACAGGGAGAGGGAGAAGGAGCAATGCAGGCAGAGAGAGACAGGGAGAGGGAGAAGGAGCAATGCAGGCAGAGATAGAGACAGGGAGAGGGAGAAGGAGCAATGCAGGCAGAGAGAGACAGGGAGAGGGAGAAGGAGCAATGCAGGCAGAGATAGAGACAGGGAGAGGGAGAAGGAGCAATGCAGGCAGAGAGAGACAGGGAGAGGGAGAAGGAGCAATGCAGGCAGAGAGAGACAGGGAGAGGGAGAAGGAGCAATGCAGGCAGAGATAGAGACAGGGAGAGGGAGAAGGAGCAATGCAGGCAGAGAGAGACAGGGAGAGGGAGAAGGAGCAATGCAGGCAGAGATAGAGACAGGGAGAGGGAGAAGGAGCAATGCAGGCAGAGATAGAGACAGGGAGAGGGAGAAGGAGCAATGCAGGCAGAGATAGAGACAGGGAGAGGGAGAAGGAGCAATGCAGGCAGAGACAGGGAGAGGGAGAAGGAGCAATGCAGGCAAGAGATAGAGACAGGGAGAGGGAGAAGGAGCAATGCAGGCAGAGAGAGACAGGGAGAGGGAGAAGGAGCAATGCAGGCAGAGATAGAGACAGGGAGAGGGAGAAGGAGCAATGCAGGCAGAGATAGAGACAGGGAGAGGGAGAAGGAGCAATGCAGGCAGAGAGAGACAGGGAGAGGGAGAAGGAGCAATGCAGGCAGAGATAGAGACAGGGAGAGGGAGAAGGAGCAATGCAGGCAGAGATAGAGACAGGGAGAGGGAGAAGGAGCAATGCAGGCAGAGATAGAGACAGGGAGAGGGAGAAGGAGCAATGCAGGCAGAGACAGGGAGAGGGAGAAGGAGCAATGCAGGCAAGAGATAGAGACAGGGAGAGGGAGAAGGAGCAATGCAGGCAAGAGATAGAGACAGGGAGAGGGAGAAGGAGCAATGCAGGCAGAGATAGAGACAGGGAGAGGGAGAAGGAACAATGCAGGTATAGAGAGTGAGATCTGGTAATAGATGAAGAATGATACAGTGGAGGACAGTGAGGGTGAGCTGGACAGACAGACAAGAGAGGGGAGGGAGAGTGAGGTTGACAGTCAGACAGAAGAGGACAGTGAGGATGAAGTTGACAGACAGACAGGAGAGGACAGTGAGGGTAAAGTTGACAGACAGACAGAAGAGGACAGTGAGGATGAGATTGATAGACAGACAGGAGAGGACAGTAAGGATGAAGTTGACAGACAGACAGAAGAGGACAGTGAGGATGAAGTTGACAGATAGACAGGAGAGGACAGTGAGGGTAAAGTTGACAGACAGACAGAAGAGGACAGTGAGGATGAGATTGATAGACAGACAGGAGAGGACAGTAAGGATGAAGTTGACAGACAGACAGAAGAGGACAGTGAGGATGAAGTTGACAGATAGACAGGAGAGGACAGTGAGGATGAGATTGATAGACAGACAGGAGAGGACAGTGAGGGTAAAGTTGATCGACAGACAGGAGAGGATAGTGAGGGTAAAGTTGACCAACAGACAGGAGAGGACAGTGAGAGTGACGTTGACAGACAGGAGAGGACAGTGAGAGTGAAGATCACAGACAGGAGAGGACAGTGAGGGTGAAGTTGACAGACAGGAGGGGACAGTGAGGGTGAAGTTGACAGACAGGAGAGGACAGTGAGAGTGAAGTTGACAGACAGGAGAGGACAGTGAGGGTGAAGTTGACCGACAGGAGAGGACAGTGAGGGTGAAGTTGACCGACAGACAGGACAGGACAGTGAGGATGAGGTTGACAGACAGACAGGAGAGGACAGTGAGGGTGAGTTTAACACACAGAAGAGGACAGTGAAGGTGAGATTGATAGACAGACAGAAGAGGACAGTGAGGATGAGATTGATAGACAGACAGAAGAGGACAGTGAGGATGAGATTGATAGACAGACAGGAGAGGACAGTAAGGATGAAGTTGACAGACAGACAGAAGAGGACAGTGAGGATGAAGTTGACAGATAGACAGGAGAGGACAGTGAGGATGAGATTGATAGACAGACAGGAGAGGACAGTGAGGGTAAAGTTGATCGACAGACAGGAGAGGATAGTGAGGGTAAAGTTGACCAACAGACAGGAGAGGACAGTGAGAGTGACGTTGACAGACAGGAGAGGACAGTGAGAGTGAAGATCACAGACAGGAGAGGACAGTGAGGGTGAAGTTGACAGACAGGAGGGGACAGTGAGGGTGAAGTTGACAGACAGGAGAGGACAGTGAGAGTGAAGTTGACAGACAGGAGAGGACAGTGAGGTTGAAGTTGACCGACAGGAGAGGACAGTGAGGGTGAAGTTGACCGACAGACAGGACAGGACAGTGAGGATGAGGTTGACAGACAGACAGGAGAGGACAGTGAGGGTGAGTTTAACACACAGAAGAGGACAGTGAAGGTGAGTTTGACAGACAGGAGAGGACAGTGAGGGTGAGTTAAACAGACAGAAGAGGACAGTGAGGGTGAGTTAAACAGACAGAAGAGGACTGTGAAGGTGAGGTTGACAGACAGGAGAGGACAGTGAAGGTGAGTTTGACAGACAGGAGAGGACAGTGAGGGTGAGTTTAACAGACAGGAGAGGACTGTGAAGGTGAGGTTGACAGACAGGACAACAGAGTGTAGATTAGAAGTAAGGTCAGGTTATAACCTGAAGTTTCAAAAAGCGACTAAAAGCAGAGGTTTTAGACAGGATGGATGGAGAGGGTATCAAATCTTCTACCGTTTTCACAGAGTTGATACGCCCTCGGCATCGAGTGATGGCCTCCTGACTGTCACCGTGACGATGTGTGTTCTCACTGAAACACTTCCAACAGAAGGGGAGAAATTCACATATTGTTTTTGCTGCTGTGAAGAATTGGAATCACACATATACACACACACAGACACACACATAGAACCACTACCCTAGTAATACAAGTTGTTTCTGCTTTCATCTTAATTCCAGACATGTTGTCAACACATACCTAGAGAAATCCATTTGAGGGCCTCTCAACAGACACCATGGAGAAGACATAGACAACAAATAAAACATGGAAAAGGAGGGAAGAACTGAGAGCGAAAAATAGAGGTATAGCCAGTACTGTCTGTTTACACCAGGGGGAGGGAGGGAGGGAGGGAGGGAGGGAGGGAGGGAGGGAGGGAGGGAGGGAGGGAGGGAGGGAGGGAGGGAGGGAGGGAGGGAGGGAGGGAGGGGGGGAGGGAGGGAGGGAGGGAGGGAGGGAGGAGAAGAAGACAGAGCGAGAGAGAGAGAAGAAGAAGACAGAGCGAGAGAGAGAGAAGAAGAAGACAGAGGGAGAGAGAGAGAAGAAGAAGACAGAGGGAGAGAGAGAGAAGAAGAAGACAGAGGGAGAGAGAGAGAAGAAGAAGACAGAGCGAGAGAGAGAGAAGAAGAAGACAGAGGGAGAGAGAGAGAGAAGAAGAAGACAGAGGGAGAGAGAGAGAAGAAGAAGACAGAGGGAGAGAGAGAGAAGAAGAAGACAGAGCGAGAGAGAGAGAAGAAGAAGACAGAGGGAGAGAGAGAGAGAAGAAGAAGACAGAGGGAGAGAGAGAGAAGAAGAAGACAGAGGGAGAGAGAGAGAAGAAGAAGTCGGAGGGAGAGAGAGAGAGAAGTGGCATAGTCAGTGTTGTAGGTGCTTGCTTCTGTTTGCACCTCGGGGCACTCCCTTGCTCTTCAAACAGTCGACCAGGGTCTCCATCTATCTGTCCAGGGAGGCTGCTGCCTCTCAGTCTCCACACCGCGTCTGGATCAAAGGCACTGAGAACCCTGCTCTTCGGCTGTCCCTATAGGAGAGCTGTTTTTTACTCCAGATAGAACCCTTTTGGATACAATGTAGAACCCTCTGTGAAAAGGCTTCTACCTAGAACCAAAAAGGGTTCTTCAAAGGGTTATCTTATGGGGACAGCTGAAGAACCCTTTTAGGTTCTAAATATAAGCTTTTTTTCAAAGAGTTGTAGTGCTTGTCAGAGAGCAGCCCTTCCATCTTCATTTACATTCCCCTCCTTCCTCCTCCTCTCGTCCGCTCCTCTTCTCCTCCCCCTACCAACACCCACGCTCCATCTCAGCCCTTTCTAATCTGAACACTTCAAATCAAATCAAATGTTATTTGACACATACACATGGTTTGCAGATGTTAATGCGAGTGTAGCGAAATGCTTGTGCTTCTAGTTCCGACAATGCAGTAATAACCAACGAGTAATCTAACCTAACAATTCCACAACTACTACCTTATACACACAAGTGTAAAGGGATAAAGAATATGTACATAAAGATATATGAATGAGTGATGGTACAGAACGGCATAGGCAAGATGCAGTAGATGGTATCGAGTACAGTATATACATATGAGATGAGTAATGTAGGGTATGTAAACAAAGTGACATAGTTTAAAGTGGCAGTAGATGGTATAGAGTACAGTATGTACATATACATATGAGATGAATAATGTAGGGTATGTAAACATTATATTAAGTGCCATTATTTAAAGTGGCTACTGATACATTTTTTACACAATTTACCATCAATTTCCATTATTAAAGTGGCTGGAGTTGAGTCAGTGTGTTGGCAGCAGCCACTCAATGTTAGTAGTGGCTGTTTAACAGTCTGATGGTCTTGAGATAGAAACTGTTTTTCAGTCTCTCGGTCCCAGCTTTGATGCACCTGTACTGACCTCGCCTTCTGGATGATAGCGGGGTGAATAGGCAGTGGCTCGGGTGGTTGTTGTCCTTGATGATCTTTATGGCCTTCCTGTGACATCGGGTGGTGTAGGTGTCCTGGAGGGCAGGTAGTTTGCCCCCGGTGATGCGTTGTGCACACCTCACTACCCTCTGGAGAGGGAGCAGTTGCCGTACCAGGCGGTGATACAGCCCGCCAGGATGCTCTCGATTGTGCATCTGTAGAAGTTTGTGAGTGCTTTTGGTGACAAGTCGAATTTCTTCAGCCTCCTGAGGTTGAAGAGGCGCTGCTGTGCCTTCTTCACGATGCTGTCTGTGTGGGTGGACCAATTCAGTTTGTCTGTAATGTGTACGCTGAGGAACTTAAAACTTACTACCCTCTCCACTACTATCCCGTCGATGTGGATAAGGGGGTGCTCCATCTGCTGTTTCCTGATGTCCACAATCATCTCCTTTGTTTTGTTGACGTTGAGTGTGAGGTTATTGTCCTGACACCACACTCCAAGGGCCCTCACCTTCTCCCTGTAGGCCGTCTCGTCGTTGTTGGTAATCAAGCCTACCACTGTAGTGTCATCCGCAAACTTGATGATTGAGTTGGAGGCTTGCGTGGCCACGCAGTCGTGGGTGAACAGGGAGTACAGGAGAGGGCTCAGAACGCACCCTTGAGGGGCCCCAGTGTTTAGGATCAGCGGGGTGGAGATGTTGTTACCTACCCTCACCACCTGGGAGCGGCCCGTCAGGAAGTCCAATATCCAGTTGCACAGGGCGGGGTCGAGATCCAGGGTCTCGAGCTTGATGACGAGTTTGGAGGGTACTATGGTGTTAAATTCTGAGCATTAGTCGATGAACAGCATTCTCACATAGGTATTCCTCTTGTCCAGATGGGTTAGGGCAGTGTGCAGTGTGGTTGCGATTGCGTCGTCTGTGGACCTATTTGGGCGGTAAGCAAATTGGAGTGGGTCTAGGGTGTCAGGTAGGGTGGAGGTGATATGGTCCTTGACTAGTCTCTCAAAGCACTTCATTATGACGGAAGTGAGTGCTACGGGGCGGTAGTCGTTTAGCTCAGTTACCTTAGCTTTCTTGGGAACAGGAACAATGGTGGCCCTCTTGAAGCATGTGGGAACAGCAGACTGGGATAGGGATTGATTGCATCTTTGAAGCCACACAGTTTTTTCTCTCTTAAGAAATGAGAAAAGAAAAAAGAAAAGCAGAAATAACGACAGAAAGACAGAAAGACAGAAAGAGAGGAGGAGAGGAGGAGTGGAGGAGAGGAGGAGAGAAGGAGTGGAGGAGAGGAGGAGAGAAGGAGATGAGGAGAGGAGAGAAGGAGAGAAGGAGAGGAGGAGAGGAGGAGAGAAGGAGAGAAGGAGAGGAGGAGAGGCTGAGAGAGACTCCCAAACAGCCATTAGTTAATGTGTGTTCTCCTCTAACCATAGTTTGGGGGGGGGTATATGATTGAGCTGAGTTGATAGGGGTCTCCCCGCGTAACTGAAACACGTTGTGACGTGAGAACATTTGACTCAGCGAGTGTGCTGCGATGTATTATTAAAAGAGTGTGTTAAAGGCCCATTGATGTGATTTTCATGTGTTTCATATATATTTCCACGCTATGAGGTTGGAATAATATTGTGAAATTTTAAAAATAATGTTAATGCCCTTTAAGTGTAAGTGCTGTTTGAAAAGACTGTCTGAAATTTCAGCCTGTTTTGGAGGGATGGCGTTTTGGCCTGCCTGGTGACATCACCAGGCGGTAAATTAGTTAATAAGAAGATAGTCCAAAACCTCCCTGCCAATAACAGCTAGTTTTCAGTTTTCCCCTCCCCACTCAGGCCTAGCAAAATTCTTGCTTGAGACATTTCTCTTTGCTCAGAAGCTATTTTGGTTTCTTTTTTTAACCATTTTAATTAATAACAATCACAGTAAGGTACTTAATTGTTACCCAGAAATGATTTGATGTTGAGATAAAAATGGCTGCATCGGGCCTTTAAGTATATTCACTATATTCACGCTTTTGAAGTCTCGCACTTCCTATGATCAACTCCAAAAAGCTGCAGTCAATGTATTATGTATTCCTTCCGTACCTTGAAACAGTGTCAAAGTGTCTTTGTTTCTCCAAAACATCCTCATCGAGAGACGTAGTGACGTCATTTCACTTCCTACATTATTCAGTACAAACTTCACAGACGGTAGTATCTCTGTCTGTTTGAAAACACAAAGCCATATTTGTTCTCCCGAAATTGATAGTCGAAGTGTATCACTGAATGCATGGATAAAGCCTCAGCATGTCATCCACATGCACAAGTAGGATGGGAATTGGCCATTGCATATATTCTACATGTTTAGCATATTATACAATCACAGACTCATACATTAGAGAATTTTTTTCCCCTTTATTTAACCAGGTAAGCTAGTTGAGAACAAGTTCTCATTTGCAACTGCGACCTGGCCAAGATAAAGCATAGCAGTGTGAACAGACAACACAGAGTTACACATGGAGTAAACAATAAACAAGTCAATAACACAGTAGAAAAAAAAGAGAGTCTATATACAATGTGTGCAAAAGGCATGAGGAGGTAGGCGAATAATTACAATTTTGCAGATTAACACTGGAGTGATAAATGATCAGATGGTCATGTACAGGTAGAGATATTGGTGTGCAAAAGAGCAGAAAAGTAAATAAATAAAAACAGTATGGGGATGAGGTAGGTAAAATTGGGTGGGCTATTTACCGATAGACTATGTACAGCTGCAGCGATCGGTTAGCTGCTCAGAGAGCAGATGTTTGAAGTTGGTGAGGGAGATAAAAGCGATTTTTGCAATTCGTTCCAGTCACAGGCAGCAGAGGACTAAAACGAAAGGCGGCCAAATGAGGTGTTGGCTTTAGGGATGATCAGTGAGATACACCTGCTGGAGCGCGTGCTACGGGTGGGTGTTGCGATCGTGACCAGTGAACTGAGATAAGGCAGAGTTTTACCGAGCATGGACTTGTAGATGACCTGGAGCCAGTGGGTCTGGCTACGAATATGTAGCGAGGGCCAGCCGACTAGAGCATACAGGTCGCAGTGGTGGGTGGTATAAGGTGCTTTAGTGACGAAACGGATGGCACTGTGATAAACTGCATCCAGTTTGCTGAGTAGAGTGTTGGAAGCTATTTTGTAGATGACGTCGTCGAAGTCGAGGATCGGTAGAGGTGGATCAGGGAATCACCGCAGCAAGAGCAACATCATTGATATATACAGAGAAAAGAGTCGGCCCGAGAATTGAACCCTGTGGCACCCACATAGAGACTGCCAGAGGACCGGACAGCATGCTCTCCGATTTGACACACTGAACTATGTCTGCAAAGTAATTGGTGAACCAGGCAAGGCAGTCATCAGAAAAACCGAGGCTCCTGAGTCTGCCGATAAGAATATGGTGATTGACAGAGTCGAAAGCCTTGGCAAGGTCGATGAAAACGGCTGCACAGTACTGTCTTTTATCGATGGCCGTTATGATATCGTTTAGTACCTTGAGCGTGGCTGAGGTGCACCCGGCTCGGAAACCAGATTGCACAGCGGAGAAGGTACGGTGTGATTCGAGATGGTCAGTGACCTGTTTGTTGACTTGGCTTTCGAAGACCTTAGATAGGCAGGGCAGGATGGATATAGGTCTGTAACAGTTTGGGTCCAGGGTGTCTCCACCTTTGAAGAGGGGGATGACTGCGGCAGCTTTCCAATCCTTGGGGATCTCAGACAATATGAAAGAGAGGTTGAACAGGCTGGTAATAGGGGTTGCGACAATGGCGGCGAATAGTTTCAGAAATAGAGGGTCCAGATTGTCAAGCCCAGCTGATTTGTACGGGTCCAGGTTTTGCAGCTCTTTCAGAACATCTGCTATCTGGATTTGGGTAAAGAAGAACCTGGAGAGGCTTGGGCGAGTAGCTGCGGGGGGCGGAGCTGTTGGCCGAGGTTGGAGGCGGAAGGCATGGCCAGCCGTTGAGAAATGCTTGTTGAAGTTTTCGATAATCATGGATTTATCGGTGGTGACCGTGTTACCTAGCCTCAGTGCAGTGGGCAGCTGGGAGGAGGTGCTCTTGTTCTCCATGGACTTCACAGTGTCCCTGAACTTTTTGGAGTTGGAGCTACAGGATGCAAATTTCTGCCTGAAGAAGCTGGCCTCAGTTTTCCTGACTGACTGCGTGTATTGGTTCCTGACTTCCCTGAACATTTGCATATCGCGGGGACTATTCGATGCTATTGCAGTCCGCCACAGGATGTTTTTGTGCTGGTCGAGGGCAGTCAGGTCTGGAGTGAACCAAGGGCTATATCTGTTCTTAGTTCTGCATTTTTTGAATGGTGCATGCTTATCTAAAATGGTGAGGAAGTTACTTTTAAAGAATGACCAGGCATCCTCAACTGACGGGATGAGATCAATGTCCTTCCAGGATACCCGGGCCAGGTTGATTAGAAAGGCCCGCTCACAGAAGTGTTTTCGGGAGCGTTTGACAGTGATGAGGGGTGGTCGTTTGATTGCAGCTCCGTAGAGGATACAGGCAGTGAGGCAGTGATCGCTGAGATCCTGGTTGAAGACGGCGGAGGTGTATTTGGAGGGCCAGTTGGTCAGGATGACGTCTATGAGGGTGCCCTTGTTTACAGATGTAGGGTTGTACCTGGTGGGTTCCTTGATGATTTGTGTGAGATTGAGGGCATCTAGCTTAGATTGTAGGACTGCCGGGGTGTTAAGCATATCCCAGTTTAGGTCACCTAACAGAACAAACTCTGAAACTAGATGGGGGGCGATCAATTCACAAATGGTGTCCAGGGCACAGCTGGGAGCTGAGGGGGGTCGGTAGCAGGCGGCAACAGTGAGAGACTTATTTCTGGAGAAGGTAATTTTTAAGATTAGTAGTACGAACTGATTGGGTATGGACCTGGAAAATATGACATTACTTTGCAGGCTATCTCTGCAGTAGACTGCAACTCATCCCCCTTTGGCAGTTCTATCTTGACGGACAATGTTATAGTTGGGTATGGAAATCTCCACATTTTTGGTGGCCTTCCTGAGCCAGGATTCAGACACGGCAAGGACATCAGGGTTAGCAGAGTGTGCTAAAGCAGTGAGTAAAAAAACTTAGGGAGGAGGCTTCTGATGTTGACATGCATGAAACCAAGGCTTTTTTGATCACAGAAGTCAACAAATGAGGGTGCCTGGGGACATGCAGGGCCTGGGTTTACCTCCACATCACCCGCGGAACAGAGGAGGAGTAGTATGAGGGTGCGGCTAAAGGCTATCAAAACTGGTCGCCTAGAGCGTTGGGGACAAAGAATAAAAGGAGCAGATTTCTGGGCATGGTAGAATATATTCAGGGCATAATGCGCAGACAGGGGTATGGTGGGGTGCGGGTAGAGCGGAGGTAAGCCCAGGCACTGGGTGATGATGAGAGAGGTTGTATCTCTAGACATGCTGGTTGTAATGGGTGAGGTCACCACATGTGTGGGAGGTGGGACAAAGGGGGTATCAGGGGTATGAAGAGTGGAACTAGGGGCTCCATTGTAAACTAAAACAATGATAACTAACCTGAACAACAGTATACAAGGCATATCGACATTTGAGAGAGACATACAGCGAGGCATACAGTAATCCCAGGTGTTGAATTGGGAGAGCTAGCTAAAACAGTAGGTGAGACAACAGCTAATCAGCTAGCACAACAACAGCAGGTAAAATGGCGTTGACTAGGCAGGGAGGGTCGGATTAACTACACACAGAGCCTGAGTGCGGCTGGGGCCGACAGATAAAACATAAACAAGCAGAATGGAGTACCGTGATTAATGGACAGTCCAGCATGCATCAGCTATGTAGCCAAGTGATCAGTGTCCAGGGGGCAGCGGTGGATGGGACAGGGAAGCTAGACTGGCGAGTATTATCCAGGTTAAAAAAAAACTGGCTGGCTGTGCAGAAGGTAGAAGCCGCTAGCAGTGACTAACAATGACTAAATAGCTTGTAGCTAGTTAGCTGGTTAGCTTATGGAGGTTCTTGAATGTGTTCTAAAAATTTAAACTAATAGCGATTCCGTATCACATTGGGTGATGCAGGTTACCGGGAGGTATAATCGAATTAAAATTCGATAAGAGATTGAAAGTAAATATGGGCTGGCTGGGGACGCGGCGATTCAGACAGTTAGCAGGCCTGTGCTAACAAGCTAACAGTTAGTAGGCCGGGGCTTAACAAACTAGCAGTTAGCAGACAGGGGCTGAAACAAGCTAGCAGATAGCAGGCCGAATTAGCAAGCAAGCAGATAGCAAGGGCTAGATATAGATTAGCCTATAGATATTTATCTTGAAAATAGTACAGAGAGAGCGATGAGTAAGCAGCAAGATTTGTGACCTGTTGCCACAAGAAAAGGGTAACCAGTGAAGAACAAACACCATTGTAAATACAACCCATATTTATGCTTATTTATTTTCCCTTTTGTACATTCACCATTTGCACATCGTTACAACACTGTATATAGACACAACATGGAACTTCTGTATTGTTTATTTCACTTTCTTTAAATGATCAACTTCACTTGCTTTGGCAATGTTAACATAATGTTTCCCATGCCAATAAAGCCCTTGAATTGCATTGAGAGAGAAAGAGGGAGATGGGGGGGAGTGAGGGAGAGAGAGAAAGGGAGAGGGCGGGAGAGAGAGGGGAAGAGAGGGAGGGAGAGGGAGAGAGAGAAGGAGAGGGAGAGAGAGAGAGAGAGATAGATTGTACTGTGTAAAATACAAAGCCCTGCTGGATATATGCATCAGATAATAGTTATTCCTCCTGCCAGAACATGTTCTCTTCTCTTCAGTCTCAGAGTTATTCCTCCTAAAAGAACATGTTCTCTTCAGTCTCAGAGTTATTCCTCCTACCAGAACATGTTCTCTTCAGTCTCAGAGTTATTCCACCTGCCAGAACATGTTCTCTTCCGTCTCAGAGTTATTCCTCCTACCAGAACATGTTCTCTTCAGTCTCAGAGTTATTCCTCCTACCAGAACATGTTCTCTTCTCTTCAGTCTCAGAGTTATTCCTCCTGGCAGAACATGTTCTCTTCTCTTCAGTCTCAGAGTTATTCCACCTGCCAGAACATGTTCTCTTCCGTCTCAGAGTTATTCCTCCTACCAGAACATGTTCTCTTCTCTTCAGTCTCAGAGTTATTCCTCCTGGCAGAACATGTTCTCTTCTCTTCAGTCTCAGAGTTATTCCTCCTGCCAGAACATGTTCTCTTCAGTCTCAGAGTTATTCCTCCTGCCAGAACATGTTCTCTTCAGTCTCAGAGTTATTCCTCCTACCAGAACATGTTCTCTTCAGTCTCAGAGTTATTCCTCCTACCAGAACATGTTCTCTTCTCTTCAGTCTCAGAGTTATTCCTCCTGGCAGAACATGTTCTCTTCTCTTCAGTCTCAGAGTTATTCCACCTGCCAGAACATGTTCTCTTCCGTCTCAGAGTTATTCCTCCTACCAGAACATGTTCTCTTCTCTTCAGTCTCAGAGTTATTCCTCCTGGCAGAACATGTTCTCTTCTCTTCAGTCTCAGAGTTATTCCTCCTGCCAGAACATGTTCTCTTCAGTCTCAGAGTTATTCCTCCTACCAGAACATGTTCTCTTCAGTCTCAGAGTTATTCCTCCTACCAGAACATGTTCTCTTCAGTCTCAGAGTTATTCCTCCTACCAGAACATGTTCTCTTCAGTCTCAGAGTTATTCCTCCTGCCAGAACATGTTCTCTTCAGTCTCAGAGTTATTCCTCCTGCCAGAACATGTTCTCTTCAGTCTCAGAGTTATTCCTCCTGCCAGAACATGTTCTCTTCAGTCTCAGAGTTATTCCTCCTGGCAGAACATGTTCTCTTCTCTTCAGTCTCAGAGTTATTCCTCCTACCAGAACATGTTCTCTTCAGTCTCAGAGTTATTCCTCCTGCCAGAACATGTTCTCTTCAGTCTCAGAGTTATTCCTCCTGCCAGAACATGTTCTCTTCAGTCTCAGAGTTATTCCTCCTGCCAGAACATGTTCTCTTCAGTCTCAGAGTTATTCCTCCTACCAGAACATGTTCTCTTCAGTCTCAGAGTTATTCCTCCTACCAGAACATGTTCTCTTCAGTCTCAGAGTTATTCCTCCTGCCAGAACATGTTCTCTTCAGTCTTATAGTTATTCCTCCTACCAGAACATGTTCTCTTCAGTCTTAGAGCAGCAACCAGGGTATCACTCTAAGAGACCTCACACTATGCCCATAATCACACACACACACACACACACACACACACACACACACACACACACACACACACACACACACACACACACACACACACACACACACACACACACTACACCCATAATCACACACACACACACACACACACACACACACACACACACACACACACACACACACACACACACACATACACACTGCACTCATAATCACACACACCCATGCGCACCACGCACATACAGACAGACACACAGACAGACAGACACACAGACACACACACACACGCACAGACACACTCCTACTCCACCTGGTAATAATGTTGTCTGTATCCTGTGTCCTCCTCAAATCCCTGTCATCAGGGGACTTTTCTCCCAGCAGGTTTGCAGCTCTGCAAATTATCTGTTTTATTTCACTCCTTCGCTACCTATTTCCCCTCCTTCTCTCCAAAATAGTTGTTAAACTGACTTGTTCCTTGGCCGCATGAAATGTATGAGCTTATGTTATGTATCAAATGGAACACTATTCTCTATATGGTGCACTACTTTTGCACTTTTGTGTAAAAAGTAGTGTGATATATAGAGAATAGGGTGCCATTGGGGACACAGATCAAGTGTTCAGGTGTTGTCCAGTGGGAAAAGTGGTTCAAAATATATGCTCCTGAGTAGGGCTGTTCAGACATGCAAACCTATTTAACATACTGATCTTTTTCCCTTCACATCTGTTGAGGTTTAATGAATTCAGGTTTTTATGTAGATTGAAATGTGGAATGTATTGTTCAACACAAATGAATGCACAGACGATTGACTGACTTTTCCAGGTTCTTTGTGTGTTCTGTTCTCAAGGACGTGGGTTTACAGGATTGTTGTCTATGTTTATTTGTTTATTTATTTGAAACCAAGCGTTACTCAAGTAGGCCATTGACTGTCCAATATTCTCAAAAATCCTATTTTACCAAGTTTTCTAAATTAAACAACTAAATATTTATGTAGAAATTCCGCATAACAATTTTTTTACTTTTCATTATAAACAAGACTAAACCATTTTTTCTAAATCGGTGTCTAAATGTGAATGATGATTGTTTGACAGTTGCTTTTGCCGACTGTTTTAAGTTTTTCTCTAAACTTTCAAACTTTAAAGGACCAAGCGACGTTGAGCGCTATCAAATGGGTAATAAGAAAATCCCATTCAATTATAAGAGGCCGGTAGAAGATTGGCTGCAGGAGAAAGGTAAACCTTTTACCAGATCTTCTAGAATATTCTGGAATGTTTTTGTTTTCTTGTCATGTCATTGGCTTGTTTTCCCCTCAACCCTTCTAGAATGGATCCACAGCAACTCCTTTTTAAACCCATTAAACCATAATTAAACTAAACTTACTGTCAATTGTATTTTGTTCGTTTTTCCTCTTTTTGTTGCCATTCCCTTCTTGTCATCATGTTTAAACTCAGAGTTTTGAATCATTGAAGCTGACCAGTTATTAAAGGGACTGGTGTAATCCACAAACAGTACATGATCAAATCTGATGTCTCACAACCAGTAGTTGAACTTTGCTAAAAAAAGAAACACAGATCTCCCTGCTGAAAGCTCCAGTAATATATGTGGACAAACTTAACAGAGAGTCTATATTTGTTTGAGTTGGAGCTCTAAACTAACTTCCAGGCTCTACTTTGTGGTGTTACTCCCACGACAGTGGTTTCACACATCCAACCGAAGCATTTCTCTTGTTTTGGCGACAGCAACAGTAACAGTAATTGGGACCTAATTGTTCGAACTCTACTCAGCACTAACATAAGCCCTTCACCGTGTAGCCCTTGCCTGAAATGGAATAGAACTTTTGGAATTAAATGGTCTACTTCCATTCCACACAGTCTTTTACTGTTCATTGTCTCTATTGTCTCTAGTCTCTACCTCACTACTGTTTATTACAATGGAGAGGTGTAATGGAGAATTGGGCTCCCGATATATTCTGCTTCTTACTAATTTTCCTGCTTGACATAATATCATTATAAACTACATTTAAAGTTGATTGCCTAAACTTGCTAAGATGATTATAAAGTCCCTTTAACAACGTCTAAAAACACAAAGCAGTGTATGATCCTATTAGCATGTACTACATGCATGGATCAACATAATATTTATTTTTATGTTACAATGATATGAGATTTCTTTCCCTTTTCATTTCATGCCCAATGTATTGTAATTGTGAATGTGACAAATGCAATGAGCCTGCAGTGCTGTGTGTGTGTGTGTGTGTGTTATGGAAATGTGATTTCCAATTAGGATTCTCCTGTATTCCGAGTGTTATTTGTATATTTCATTTCAGAACTAATGCATGAGCAGTGTGTTTTGACTGCGATGGTTTAACTCCCGTTTAATGAAGTTTACTGTGGATTTCATGACACGTACGACAGTCTATTAGTTGCATTTTATCACATTATGTTGCAATACAAAGGTCTCACTTGTTTTCTTTAAATAATTGAACTGCGTGATTATATTGCGTTGTACAGGGGAATGCAGTCAATTTTTCTGTTTTCATGTGTCAAAAATCTTTTCCAAACACACGTAACTGACCTTACAGATCTGGGTTCAAATACATGCGTATTTGAGTATCTGGTATTTAATATACTTTTTATTTGTGTATTTTCAAATACACAGTCCAAAACAAGTAGCTGTATTTGAGTATTTTAATGGTTATTTGTAAAAAAAAAATGTAAATAAAAAAAAGAAAGTATACCAAATTGTATTTGAGAGTATTTTCAAAACCTTATTTCAAATACTGTTTTCAAATGCATGGGTTAAGCGCATGGGAGTTTATTATCACTTTCCAAATGTTTTTCCAAATACCTTCAAATATTCAAGTGATATATTTTAAATAGTATTTGAACCCAGGTCTGATACAGCCATAATTAAAACATCGACATGTTAAATATGCATCAGTCGAGATGCATTGACACATCACACCTTAACTAACTCCCAGCGCTTGCCCCCAGAGGAGCATTAGAGGTAAAGATGTATAAATGCAGTAAAACCAAAGTATGGACAATATGAGTGTAGACTACTTAAACGAATCAAGTACAACCAATTTAAGTGCATTGTAATGGTGTCCTCCCTGCTGTCCCCCTCTCATCTCCTCTCAGGCCGGCAGCTCACCATCTTCAACACCCAGGCGGCCATCTCCATAGGTGGTAATGACCGTAAACGTCCCTACCAGGGCCAGCTGTCTGGCCTCTACTACAACGGACTAAAGGTACGATTCATTGACTGATTTGATAAATAAAAGTCGAAAGAAATCCACTCCAGCTGAAAAAGCCGTAATGGGTGGACTGGCAGCCATTTTGAGTGTACACATATAATTAAAGAAGGAAGTAAAATCTAATTCTATAGTATATACTATTCTAAGGTCCTCAACATGGCCGCCGAAGGTCACGCCAACATCAAGGTGAACGGGAGCGTCCGATTGGTGGGTGACATGCCCACCAGTAGGGGCGCTGCCCGCACCACCACCTCTGTGCCGCCTGAGATGTCCACCACCTTCATAGAGACCACTACGACTCTGTCAACGACCACCACGAGGAAACAGCGCTCCCCACCCACCATTCAGGTATGGGTAGGGGAAGATGGGGGGAAGGTCCATTTCCTCCCTCCCTGATCAATGACGTGTGTGTATGAAAGATTAGTGGAGGGAAATGTGTGATGTTACATTATGTTACCTGTTGGGCACACAGTGCATTCAGAAAGTATTCCGGACCCTTGACTTTTTCCACATTTTGTTACATTTACACAACCTTATTCTAAAACGTATACATTTTTTTCCCTCAATCTACACACAATACCACATAATGACAAAGTGAAAACAGTTTTTTAGAAATGTTTGCAATTTTTTTTTATTTCACCTTTATTTAACCAGGTAGGCCAGTTGAGAACAAGTTCTCATTTACAACTGCAACCTGGCCAAGATAAAGCAAAGCAGTGTGACACAAACAACAGAGTTGCACATGGAATAAACAAAAATACAGTCAATAACACAATAGAAAAGTCTATATTCAGTGTGTGCAAATGAAGTAAAATTACACTTTCGTAAATAAACACTGGAGTGATAGATGTGCAGAAGATGAATGTGCAAGTAGAGATACTGGGGTGCAAAGGAGAAATAATATATATATATATATATATATATATATATATTAAATATAATAAATAACAATATGTGGATGAGGTAGTTGGATGGGTTATTTACATATGGGCTATGTACAGGTGCAATGGTCTGTATGCTGCTCTGATAGCTGATGCTTAAAGTTAGTGAGGGAGATACGAGTGTCTAGCTTCAGTGATTTTTGCAATTCATTCCAGTCATTGGCAGCAGAGAACTGTAAGGAAAGGCGGTTTTGGGGAGGACCAGTGAAATATACCTACTGGAGTGCATGCTATGGGTGGGTGCTGCAATGGTGACCAGTGAGCTGAGATAAGGCAGGGCTTTACCTAGTAAGGACTTATTGATGTCCTGGAGCCAGTGGGTTTGGCGATGAATATGAAGCGAGGGCCAGCTAACGAGAGCACATAGGGCGGAGTGGTGAGTAACATGGGGCTTTGGTGACGAAACAGATTGCACTGTGATAGACTGCATCCAATTTACTGAGTAGAGTGTTGGAGGCTATTTTGTAAATGACATCGTCGAAGTCAAGGATTGGTAGGATAGTCAGTTTTACGAGGGTATGTTTGGCAGCATGAGTGAAGGATGCTTTGTTGCAAAATAGGAAGCGCCAATTCTAGATTTAATTTTGGATTGGAGATGCTTAATATGAGTCTGGAAGGAGAGTTTACAGTCTAACCAGACACCTAGGTATTTGTAGTTGTCCACATATTCTAAGTCAGAACCGTCCAGAGTAGTGATGCTAGGTGGGCGTGCAGGTGAGTGCAGCGATCGGTTGAAGAGCATGCATTTAGTTTTACTTGCATTTAAGAGCAATTGGAGGCCACGGAAGGAGAGTTGTATGGCATTGAAGCTCATCTGGAGGTTAGTTAACACAACGTCCAAAGAAGGGCCAGAGGTATACAGAATGGTGTTGTCTGCGTAGAGGTGGATCAGAGAATCACCAGCAGCAAGAGCAACATCATTGATGTATACAGAGAAAAGAATCGGCCTTAGAATTTAACCCTGTGGCATCCCCATGGAGACTGGCAGAGGTCCGGACAACAGGCCCCCCCAACCAAGGCTGTTGAGTCTGCCAATAAGAATGCGGGGATTGACAGAGTCGAAAGCGTTGGCCAGGTCAATGAATACGGTTCCACAGTATTGTCTTTTGTAGATGGTGATTATGATATCGTTTAGGACCTTGAGTGTGGCTGAGGTGCACCCACAACCAGCTCGGAAACCAGACTGCATAGAGGAGAAGGTACAGTGGGATTCAAAATGTTTGGTGATCTGTTTGTTAACTTGGCTTTCGAAGACCTTAGAAAGGCAGGGTAGGATAGATATAGGTCTGTAACGGTTTGGGTCTAGAGTGTCTCCCCCTTTCAAGAGGGGGATGACCGAGACAGCTTTCCAATCTTTGGGGATCTCAGACGATACGAAAGAGAGGTTGAACAGGCTAGTAATAGGGGTTGCAACAATTGCGGAGGATAATTTTAGAAAGAGAGGGTCCATATTGTCTAGCCTAGCTGATTGGTAGGGGTCCAGATTTTGCAGCTCTTTCAGAACATCAGCTGTCTGGATTTGGGTGAAGGAGAAATGGGGGTGGCTTGGGCAAGTTGCTGTGGGGGGGTGCAGAGCTGTTGACTGGGGTTGGGGTAGCCAGGTGAAAAGCAAGGCCAGCCGTAGAAAAATGCCAATACTTACTTATTTATATAAGTATTCAGACCCTTTTTTTAAGAGACTTATCTGAGAAGTGTATCCTGTTTCCATTGATCATCCTTGAGATGTTTCTACAACTTGACTGAAGTCCACCTGTGGTAAATGCAATTGATTGGACATGATTTGGAAAGACACACATGTCTATACAGGGTCCCACAGTTGACAGTGCATGTCAGAGCAAAAACCAAGCCATGAGGTCGAAGGAATTGTCTTAGGAGCTCGGAGATAGCATTGTGTTGAGGCACGTATATCTGGGAAAGGGTACAAAAAAATGTCTGCATTGAAGGTCCCCAAGAACACAGTGGCTTCCATTATTCTTAAGTGGAAGAATTTTGAACCACTAAGACTCTTCCTAGAGCTGGCCACCAGGCCAAACTGAGCAATCGGATGAGAAGGGGGGTCAGGGAGGTGACCAAGACCCCGATGGTCACTCTGACAGAGCTCTACAGTTCCTCTGTGTAGATGGGAGAACCTTCCAGAAGGACAAACATCTCTACAGCACTCCACTAATCAGGCCTTTATGGTGGAGTGGCCAGAAGCCATTCCTCAGTAAAAGGCACGTGACAGCCCTCTTAGAGTTTCCCAAAAGGCACCTAAAGGACTCTCAGACCATGAGAAATAAGATTTTCTGGTCTGATGAAACCAAGATTGAACTATTTGCCCAAAATTCCAAGCGACACGTCTGGAGGAAACCTAGCACCATCCCTACGGTGAAGAGTGGTGGTGGCAGAATCATGCTGTGGGGATGTTTTTCAGCGACGGCGACTGGGTGACGAGTCAGGATCGAGGGAAAGATGAACAGAGAAAAGTACAGAGAGATCCTTGATGGAAACCTGCTCCAGAGTGCCCAGGACCTCAGAATGGGGCGATGGTTTGCTTTCTAACAGGACAACGACCATAAACACACAGCCAGGACAATGCAGGAGTTGCTTCAGGGCAAGTCTCTGAATGTCCTTGAGTGGCCCAGCCAGATCACAGACTTGAACCTAATCGAACATCTCTGGAGAGACCAGAGAATAGCTGAGCAGCAACGCTCCACATCCAACCTGGCAGAGCTTGAGAGGATCTTCAGAGAAAAATGGGAGAAACTCCCCAAATACTGGTGTCCCAAGCTTGTAGCATCATACCCCAAAAGACGCAAGGAAGGCGGTAATCACTGCTAAAGGTGCTTCAACAAAGTACTCAGTAAAGGGTCTGAAAAATTATTTAAATGTCATATTTCAGTTTCATATTTTAATAAAACGTGCACACAAAAAAACTGTTTTTGCTTTGTCATTATGGAGTATTGTGTGTAGATTGATGATGATTTTTGAATAAGGCTGTAACGTAACAAAATGTGGAAAACGTCAAGGGGTCTGAATACTTTCTGAATGAAATGTTCTAAGAGCATTAGTATAATTATAACAAGTAGACAGTCAAGTAAGTATTGGCCTCTTGAATAAGGGTTTTAGTTCTGTTTCAATTACCATTGTCCACATGACTACTACTGCTGCCAACCATGCAGCTCCTGGTTTAAGTAATTCCTTTACTTGCCAGGTTTGGGGATTTGAGCTCTTCTCCTTGCTTGGTTTATCATAGATTGGGTATATGTATCACCATGACAGAGGATTGGGTATATATATCACCGTGGCAGAGGATTGGGTATATGTATCACCGTGGCAGAGGATTGGGTATATGTATCACAGTGACAGAGGATTGGGTATATATATCACCGTGGCAGAGGATTGGGTATATATATCACCGTGGCAGAGGATTGGGTATATATATCACCGTGGCAGAGGATTGGGTATATGTATCACCGTGGCAGAGGATTGGGTATATATATCACCGTGGCAGAGGATTGGGTATATATATCACCGTGGCAGAGGATTGGGTATATATATCACCGTGGCAGAGGATTGGGTATATATATCACCGTGGCAGAGGATTGGGTATATATATCACCGTGGCAGAGGATTGGGTATATGTATCACCGTGGCAGAGGATTGGGTATATATATCACCGTGGCAGAGGATTGGGTATATATATCACCGTGGCAGAGGATTGGGTATATATATCACCGTGGCAGAGGATTGGGTATATATATCACCGTGGCAGAGGATTGGGTATATGTATCACCGTGGCAGAGGATTGGGTATATATATCACCATGGCAGAGGATTGGGTATATATATCACCGTGGCAGAGGATTGGGTATATATATCACCATGGCAGAGGATTGGGTATATATATCACCGTGGCAGAGGATTGGGTATATATATCACCATGGCAGAGGATTGGGTATATATATCACCGTGGCAGAGGATTGGGTATATATATCACCGTGGCAGAGGATTGGGTATATGTATCACCGTGACAGAGGATTGGGTATATGTATCACCGTGGCAGAGGATTGGGTATATATATCACCATGGCAGAGGATTGGGTATATATATCACCGTGGCAGAGGATTGGGTATATATATCACCGTGGCAGAGGATTGGGTATATATATCACCGTGGCAGAGGATTGGGTATATGTATCACCGTGGCAGGGGATTGGGTATATGTATCACCGTGGCAGAGGATTGGGTATATGTATCACCGTGGCAGAGGATTGGGTATATATATCACCATGGCAGAGGATTGGGTATATATATCACCATGGCAGAGGATTGGGTATATATATCACCGTGGCAGAGGATTGGGTATATATATCACCGTGGCAGAGGATTGGGTATATATATCACCGTGGCAGAGGATTGGGTATATGTATCACCGTGGCAGGGGATTGGGTATATGTATCACCGTGGCAGAGGATTGGGTATATATATCACCGTGGCAGAGGATTGGGTATATATATCACCGTGGCAGAGGATTGGGTATATATATCACCGTGGCAGAGGATTGGGTATATGTATCACCGTGGCAGGGGATTGGGTATATGTATCACCGTGGCAGAGGATTGGGTATATGTATCACCGTGGCAGGGGATTGGGTATATATATCACCGTGGCAGAGGATTGGGTATATATATCACCGTGGCAGAGGATTGGGTATATATATCACCGTGGCAGAGGATTGGGTATATATATCACCGTGACAGAGGATTGGGTATATATATCACCGTGGCAGAGGATTGGGTATATATATCACCGTGACAGAGGATTGGGTATATGTATCACCGTGGCAGAGGATTGGGTATATATATCACCGTGGCAGAGGATTGGGTATATATATCACCGTGGCAGAGGATTGGGTATATATATCACCGTGACAGAGGATTGGGTATATATATCACCGTGGCAGAGGATTGGGTATATGTATCACCGTGGCAGAGGATTGGGAATATATATCACCGTGGCAGAGGATTGGGTATATATATCACCGTGGCAGAGGATTGGGTACATATATCACCGTGGCAGAGGATTGGGTATATATATCACCGTGGCAGAGGATTGGGTATATATATCACCGTGGCAGAGGATTGGGTATATGTATCACCATGGCAGAGGATTGGGTATATATATCACCGTGACAGAGGATTGGGTATATGTATCACCGTGACAGAGGATTGGGTATATATATATATATATCACCGTGGCAGAGGATTGGGTATATGTATCACCGTGGCAGAGGATTGGGTATATATATCACTGTGACAGAGGATTGGGTATATGTATCACCCACCGTGACAGAGGATTGGGTATATATATCACCGTGGCAGAGGATTGGGTATATGTATCACCTTGGCAGAGGATTGGGTATATGTATCACCCAACGTGACAGAGGATTGGGTATATGTATCACCGTGGCAGAGGATTGGGTATATGTATCACCGTGGCAGAGGATTGGGTATATGTATCACCCACCGTGACAGAGGTTTGGGTATATGTATCACCCACCGTGGCAGAGGATTGGGTATATATATCACCGTGGCAGAGGATTGGGTATATATATCACCGTGGCAGAGGATTGGGTATATGTATCACCCACCGTGACAGAGGATTGGGTATATGTATCACCATGGCAGAGGATTGGGTATATGTATCACCGTGGCAGAGGATTGGGTATATATATCACCGTGGCAGAGGATTGGGTATATGTATCACCGTGGCAGAGGATTGGGTATATATATCACCGTGGCAGAGGATTGGGTATATATATCACCGTGGCAGAGGATTGGGTATATGTATCACCGTGGCAGAGGATTGGGTATATATATCACCGTGGCAGAGGATTGGGTATATGTATCACCGTGGCAGAGGATTGGGTATATGTATCACCGTGGCAGAGGATTGGGTATATGTATCACATTGGCAGAGGATTGGGTATATGTATCACCGTG
Organism: Oncorhynchus masou masou; assembly: GCF_036934945.1. Taxonomy (NCBI): domain Eukaryota; kingdom Metazoa; phylum Chordata; class Actinopteri; order Salmoniformes; family Salmonidae; genus Oncorhynchus; species Oncorhynchus masou. The sequence continues at coordinate 37,021,191 of NC_088227.1, read as the reverse complement.
ACAGAGGATTGGGTATATATATCACCGTGGCAGAGGATTGGGTATATGTATCACCGTGGCAGAGGATTGGGTATATGTATCACCGTGGCAGAGGATTGGGTATATATATCACCGTGGCAGAGGATTGCGTTTATATATATCACCGTGGCAGAGGATTGGGTATATGTATCACCGTGACAGAGGATTGGGTATATATATCACCGTGGCAGAGGATTGGGTATATGTATCACATTGGCAGAGGATTGGGTATATGTATCACCGTGGCAGAGGATTGGGTATATGTATCACCGTGACAGAGGATTGGGTATATATATCACCGTGGCAGAGGATTGGGTATATGTATCACCGTGGCAGGGGATTGGGTATATGTATCACCGTGGCAGAGGATTGGGTATATATATCACCGTGGCAGGGGATTGGGTATATGTATCACCGTGGCAGAGGATTGGGTATATGTATCACCGTGGCAGGGGATTGGGTATATGTATCACCGTGGCAGAGGATTGGGTATATATATCACCGTGGCAGAGGATTGGGTATATATATCACCGTGGCAGAGGATTGGGTATATATATATCACAGTGGCAGAGGATTGGGTATATGTATCACCATGGCAGAGGATTGGGTATATATATCACCGTGGCAGAGGATTGGGTATATATATCACCTTGGCAGAGGATTGGGTATATATATCACCGTGGCAGAGGATTGGGTATATATATCACCGTGACAGAGGATTGGGTATATATATCACCGTGGCAGAGGATTGGGTATATGTATCACCGTGGCAGAGGATTGGGTATATATATCACCGTGACAGAGGATTGGGTATATATATCACCGTGACAGAGGATTGGGTATATATATCACCGTGGCAGAGGATTGGGTATATGTATCACCATGGCAGAGGATTGGGTATATATATCACCGTGACAGAGGATTGGGTATATGTATCACCGTGACAGAGGATTGGGTATATATATCACCGTGGCAGAGGATTGGGTATATATATCACCGTGGCAGAGGATTGGGTATATATATCACCGTGGCAGAGGATTGGGTATATGTATCACCGTGACAGAGGATTGGGTATATATATCACCGTGACAGAGGATTGGGTATATATATCACCGTGGCAGAGGATTGGGTATATATATCACCGTGACAGAGGATTGGGTATATGTATCACCGTGACAGAGGATTGGGTATATATATCACCGTGACAGAGGATTGGGTATATATATCACCGTGGCAGAGGATTGGGTATATATATTACCGTGGCAGAGGATTGGGTATATATATCACCGTGGCAGAGGATTGGGTATATGTATCACCATGGCAGAGGATTGGGTATATATATCACCGTGACAGAGGATTGGGTATATATATCACCGTGACAGAGGATTGGGTATATATATCACCATGGCAGAGGATTGGGTATATATATATCACCGTGACAGAGGATTGGGTATATATATCACAGTGACAGAGGATTGGGTATATATATCACCGTGACAGAGGATTGGGTATATATATCACCGTGGCAGAGGATTGGGTATATATATCACCGTGACAGAGGATTGGGTATATATATCACCGTGACAGAGGATTGGGTATATATATCACCATGGCAGAGGATTGGGTATATATATATCACAGTGGCAGAGGATTGGGTATATATATCACCGTGGCAGAGGATTGGGTATATATATCACCGTGACAGAGGATTGGGTATATGTATCACCGTGACAGAGGATTGGGTATATATATCACCGTGGCAGAGGATTGGGTATATGTATCACCGTGACAGAGGATTGGGTATATATATCACCGTGACAGAGGATTGGGTATATATATCACCGTGGCAGAGGATTGGGTATATGTATCACCGTGACAGAGGATTGGGTATATATATCACCGTGACAGAGGATTGGTTATATATATCACCGTGACAGAGGATTGGGTATATATATCACCGTGACAGAGGATTGGGTATATATATCACCGTGACAGAGGATTGGGTATATATATCACCGTGGCAGAGGATTGGGTATATGTATCACCGTGACAGAGGATTGGGTATATGTATCACCGTGACAGAGGATTGGGTATATATATCACCGTGGCAGAGGATTGGGTATATGTATCACCGTGACAGAGGATTGGGTATATATATCACCGTGACAGAGGATTGGGTATATGTATCACCGTGGCAGAGGATTGGGTATATGTATCACCGTGACAGAGGATTGGGTATATATATATATCACCGTGGCAGAGGATTGGGTATATATATCACCGTGGCAGAGGATTGGGTATATATATCACCGTGGCAGAGGATTGGATATATGTATTACCGTGACAGAGGATTGGGTATATATATCACCGTGACAGAGGATTGGGTATATGTATCACCGTGGCAGAGGATTGGGTATATATATCACCGTGACAGAGGATTGGGTATATGTATCACCGTGGCAGAGGATTGGGTATATATATCACCGTGGCAGAGGATTGGGTATATATATCACCGTGACAGAGGATTGGGTATATATATCACCGTGGCAGGGGATTGGGTATATATGTATCACCGTGACAGAGGATTGGGTATATGTATCACCGTGGCAGAGGATTGGGTATATATATATATATCACCGTGGGAGAGGATTGGGTATATGTATCACCGTGGCAGAGGATTGGGTATATGTATCACCATGGCAGAGGATTGGGTATATGTATCACCGTGGCAGAGGATTGGGTATATATATCACCGTGGCAGAGGATTGGGTATATATATCACCGTGGCAGAGGATTGGGTATATGTATCACCGTGGCAGAGGATTGGGTATATATATATATATCACCGTGGCAGAGGATTGGGTATATATATATATATATATCACCGTGGCAGAGGATTGGGTATATATATATATATATATATCACCGTGGCAGAGGATTGGGTATATATATCACCGTGGCAGAGGATTGGGTATATGTATCACCGTGGCAGAGGATTGGGTATATATATATCACCGTGGCAGAGGATTGGGTATATGTATCACCGTGGCAGAGGATTGGGTATATGTATCACCGTGGCAGAGGATTGGGTATATATATCACCGTGGCAGAGGATTGGGTATATGTATCACCGTGGCAGAGGATTGGGTATATGTATCACCGTGACAGAGGATTGGGTATATATATCACCGTGACAGAGGATTGGGTATATATATCACCGTGGCAGAGGATTGGGTATATATATCACCGTGACAGAGGATTGGGTATATATATCACCGTGGCAGAGGATTGGGTATATATATCACCGTGACAGAGGATTGGGTATATGTATCACCGTGACAGAGGATTGGGTATATGTATCACCGTGGCAGAGGATTGGGTATATATATCACCGTGGCAGAGGATTGGGTATATATATCACCGTGACAGAGGATTGGGTATATATATCACCGTGACAGAGGATTGGGTATATATATCACCGTGACAGAGGATTGGGTATATATATCACCGTGGCAGAGGATTGGGTATATATATCACCGTAACAGAGGATTGGGTATATATATATATATATCACCGTGGCAGAGGATTGGGTATATGTATCACATTGGCAGAGGATTGGGTATATGTATCACCGTGACAGAGGATTGGGTATATATATCACCGTGACAGAGGATTGGGTATATATATCACCGTGGCAGAGGATTGGGTATATATATCACCGTGACAGAGGATTGGGTATATGTATCACCGTGACAGAGGATTGGGTATATATATCACCGTGACAGAGGATTGGGTATATATATCACCGTGGCAGAGGATTGGGTATATGTATCACCGTGGCAGAGGATTGGGTATATGTATCACCGTGGCAGAGGATTGGGTATATGTATCACCGTGGCAGAGGATTGGGTATATATATCACCGTGGCAGAGGATTGGGTATATATATCACCGTGGCAGAGGATTGGGTATATGTATCACCGTGACAGAGGATTGGGTATATGTATCACCGTGGCAGAGGATTGGGTATATATATCACCGTGGCAGAGGATTGGGTATATATATCACCGTGACAGAGGATTGGGTATATGTATCACCGTGGCAGAGGATTGGGTATATGTATCACCGTGACAGAGGATTGGGTATATGTATCACCGTGGCAGAGGATTGGGTATATATATCACCGTGACAGAGGATTGGGTATATGTATCACCGTGGCAGAGGATTGGGTATATGTATCACCGTGACAGAGGATTGGGTATATATATCACCGTGGCAGAGGATTGGGTATATGTATCACCGTGACAGAGGATTGGGTATATGTATCACCGTGGCAGAGGATTGGGTATATGTATCACCGTGACAGAGGATTGGGTATATGTATCACCGTGGCAGAGGATTGGGTATATGTATCACCGTGACAGAGGATTGGGTATATGTATCACCGTGACAGAGGATTGGGTATATGTATCACCGTGGCAGAGGATTGGGTATATATATATATCACCGTGGCAGAGGATTGGGTATATATATCACCGTGACAGAGGATTGGGTATATATATCACCGTGACAGAGGATTGGGTATATATATCACCGTGGCAGAGGATTGGGTATATGTATCACCGTGGCAGAGGATTGGGTATATATATCACCGTGGCAGAGGATTGGGGATATATATCACCGTGACAGAGGATTGGGTATATATATCACCGTGGCAGAGGATTGGGGATATATATCACCGTGGCAGGGGATTGGGTATATATATCACCGTGGCAGAGGATTGGGTATATATATCACCGTGACAGAGGATTGGGTATATATATCACCGTGGCAGAGGATTGGGTATATATATCACCGTGACAGAGGATTGGGTATATATATCACCGTGACAGAGGATTGGGTATATATATCACCGTGACAGAGGATTGGGTATATATATATATCACCGTGGCAGAGGATTGGGGATATATATCACCGTGGCAGAGGATTGGGTATATATATCACCGTGACAGAGGATTGGGTATATATATCACCGTGACAGAGGATTGGGTATATATATCTCCGTGACAGAGGATTGGGTATATATATATATCACCGTGGCAGAGGATTGGGGATATATATCACCGTGACAGAGGATTGGGTATATATATATATCACCGTGACAGAGGATTGGGTATATATATATATCACCGTGGCAGAGGATTGGGGATATATATCACCGTGACAGAGGATTGGGTATATATATCACCGTGGCAGAGGATTGGGTATATATATCACCGTGGCAGAGGATTGGGTATATGTATCACCGTGGCAGAGGATTGGGTATATGTATCACCGTGGCAGAGGATTGGGTATATGTATCACCGTGGCAGAGGATTGGGTATATATATCACCGTGGCAGAGGATTGGGTATATGTATCACCGTGGCAGAGGATTGGGTATATATATATATCACCGTGACAGAGGATTGGGTATATATATATATCACCGTGGCAGAGGATTGGGTATATATATATATCACCGTGGCAGAGGATTGGGTATATATATATATCACCGTGACAGAGGATTGGGTATATATATATATCACCGTGACAGAGGATTGGGTATATATATATATCACCGTGGCAGAGGATTGGGTATATATATATATCACCGTGACAGAGGATTGGGTATATATATATTTCACCGTGGCAGAGGATTGGGTATATATATATATCACCGTGGCAGAGGATTGGGTATATATATCACCGTGACAGAGGATTGGGTATATATATCACCGTGGCAGAGGATTGGGTATATGTATCACCGTGGCAGAGCATTGGGTATATGTATCACCGTGGCAGAGGATTGGGTATATATATATCACCGTGGCAGAGGATTGGGTATATGTATCACCGTGGCAGAGGATTGGGTATATATATCACCGTGACAGAGGATTGGGTATATATGTATCACCGTGGCAGAGGATTGGGTATATGTATCACCGTGGCAGAGGATTGGGTATATATATCACCGTGACAGAGGATTGGGTATATATATATCACCGTGGCAGAGGATTGGGTATATGTATCACCGTGGCAGAGGATTGGGTATATGTATCACCGTGGCAGAGGATTGGGTATATATATCACCGTGGCAGAGGATTGGGTATATATATCACCGTGACAGAGGATTGGGTATATATATCACCGTGGCAGAGGATTGGGTATATGTATCACCGTGGCAGAGGATTGGGTATATATATCACCGTGACAGAGGATTGGGTATATGTATCACCGTGACAGAGGATTGGGTATATATATCACCGTGGCAGAGGATTGGGTTTATATATCACCGTGGCAGAGGATTGGGTATATATATCACCGTGACAGGGGATTGGGTATATATATCACCGTGACAGAGGATTGGGTATATATATCACCGTGACAGAGGATTGGGTATATGTATCACCGTGACAGAGGATTGGGTATATATATCACCGTGACAGAGGATTGGGTATATATATCACCGTGGCAGAGGATTGGGTATATGTATCACCATGACAGAGGATTGGGTATATATATCACCATGGCAGAGGATTGGGTATATATATCACCGTGGCAGAGGATTGGGTATATATATCACCGTGACAGAGGATTGGGTATATATATCACCGTGACAGAGGATTGGGTATATATATCACCGTGACAGAGGGTTGAAACGCTTCTCCCGAGTCAGTCCTATACAGACGTGGTTTCACTTCCTCTTAGCCTCATACAAATTCAACCCATAGACTGGACTTTCCCTTCAATGTAATGTTTAGTGTGGCATTCTAGGGATTCAATATATATGTCTAGTCTGTCCTGTCAGCTCTGGGGATGGGGATGGGGCACCAGTCCCCCAAATTGCACGCTATTCCCTTCGAAGAGCACTACCTTTGACCAGGGCTCTGGACTCAAAAGTAGTATGTAGGGAATAGGGTGCCATTCGGGAAACAACCTGGGTGTCTCTTCCTGTCCTTTACTGACTCGCTGCCTCCTCTCGGCCCTGCCATGCCTTGCAACCCTGTATAACAAAGGGTTTTGTGAAAATGCATCGTGAATGTAAGCTAATGAATGTCTCCGGCATTCAAGAAAGTAATCACGCCGAGCGTTGTGTTGATGCTTGGAGGACAGATTGGCAGTGTTCGTACTAACCATAACTCTCCCAACAGCCCCGGAGCAACAGGGCCAACCAACAGACAATCAATCAATCAAATGTATTAATAAAGCCATTTTAACATCAGCAGATGTCTCAAAGTGCTGTACAGAAACCCAGCCTTTAAACCCCAAACAGCAAGCAATGCTGATGTAGAGGCATGGTGGTTAGGAAAAACTCCCTAGAAAGGCCAGAACCTAGGAAGAAACCTAGAGAGGAACCAGGCTCTGGGGGGGGGGGGGGGGGGGGCAGTCCTCTTCTGGCTGTGCCTGGTGGAGATCATAAGATTACATGGCCATTTAAGGCCAGATTGTTCTTCAAGATGTTCAAATGTTCACAGATGACCAGCAGGGTCAAATAATAATCACAGTGGTTGTAGAGGGTGCAACAGGTCAGTACCTCAGGAGTAAAAGTCAGTTGGCTTTTCATAGCCGAGCTTTCAGTGTTGGAGACAGCAGGTGAGGTATAGAGAGAGAGACGAAAACAGCAGGTCCGGGACAAGGTAGAACGTAGGGTGAACAGGTCAGGGTTCCCTCGCCGCGGGCAGAACCGTTGAACCTGAAGCCGCAGCACGACCAGTTGGACTTGGGACAGCCAGGAGTCAACAGGCCAGGTAATCCTGAGGCATGATCCTAGGGCTCAGGTCCTCTAAAACGGGAGGGAGAATTAGAGGGAGCATACTTAAATTCACACAAGACAGCTGATAATACAGAAGATTTACACCAGATATAACAGACACCAGCACTGTTAAACAAATTATCCAGTGCCTCAATAAGGATGACCTCTCGTGTCATCACTGCCTGTTGCAGCGAGCGCCTGCATAGAGGTAAAGAGAGGTAAAACAGATCTGGGTATAGGGAATAGGATGGTCTGGATGTAGGGAATAGGATGGTCTGGGTGGAGGGAATAGGATGGTCTGGGTGGAGGGAATAGGATGGTCTGGATGTAGGGAATAGCATGGTCTGGGTGGAGGGAATAGGATGGTCTGGATGTAGGGAATAGCATGGTCTGGGTGGAGGGAATAGGATGGTCTGGGTGTAGGGAATAGGATGGTCTGGATGTAGGGAATAGGATGGTCTGGGTGGAGGGAATAGCATGGTCTGGGTGGAGGGAATAGGATGGTCTGGATGTAGGGAACACACACGCACACACACACACACACACACACACACACACACACACACACACACACACACACACACTTTATGGGCATCAATAGAGCATTATGCTGGTGCCATCCTGCTGATTCAGATCCATTTGTCTCTTCTGTCTCGTCTGCCTGTCTCTCTGCCTATCTCTCTGCCTGTCTCTCTGCCTGTCTCGTCTGCCTGTCTCGTCTGCCTGTCTCGTCTGCCTGTCTCGTCTGCCTGTCTCGTCTGCCTGTCTCTGCTGCCTGTCTCTGCTGCCTGTCTCCCCTGCCTGTCTCCCCTGCCTGTCTCTGTTGCATCAACAAGGTCACCGTGGAAGATAGGATACCCAGTATTATTATGGAGAAATATAGTGGTTTTTATATCCCAGACTATCACAACGCTGTCCGTATCACAAAAACAGGTCATAAACGGCGTCTTTATGAGACCATATCTTCTCAAGGTCGAATACTGGTATATTTTGGTGACTCTGATACCAAGCATACAAATGAACAAGTGTGCCTAGCATACCAGGTTGATTTGAATGCTTATTGGCCAGACTGATCTCCATAGGCATGGGGTATCTTACAGTAGTCTCTCTCTAACGTCTGGAGGAGCTCCCAATACGTTGTTTTCTTGCTTTTCTCTTGACTATTTCAAGTAACTATTCAAGTCCAAGGGCTGTAGCCATTTTGATTCACATTGTTGTGTCACAGTGTTGTGAATTCATTTTCTGGGGCTGTGGTTTACAGATCCCTGGTTGACTGTAAACTATGTGGCGTGAGAGCTACTGTAAGAGACATGCGATGAGGAGAGAACCTCTAGAGGTTGGCAGTTGGCACATTGTGATGTTGTGGTAGTGCAGAGACTTGCAAGGCCCCTGGCTGGGAGTGTGTGTGAGATCGAGAAAGACAGAGAGACAGAAAGACAGAAAGAGAAGATAAATTAAAAGGGAGAGACTGAATTGGGGCTATTTTGGTCAGTCTTTCTGACACTCTCTGGCATGACATGCCATCGTGGTCCCACGAGGTGTTGGATCGCATTTCATCTGTGGATCAACACAACTGCAGAAAGAGACAAAGAGACAAAGAAAAAGATAGAGAGGGACAGAGAAAGAGAAAGAGAAACAGAGGGAGTGAGAGAGAGAGAGAGAGCGTTAGAGGTGTGGGGTAGCAGATAGAGAGCCAATCACACGCTTAATTAATGATAGTCACTGTGGGAGGTAGTCTTTCTACTCAGGACTGGAGCTGAGCGAGGCCTGGAGGCCCAGGTTGGGACAGGGTGGCCAGGTAGAGAGGAGGGATGGGGGTGATGAAAATATCCAGTGATGTGTGAATAGTCTGTCCCAGAGGGAGTATGTCTGGTAGAGAAAGAGGATAACACTGACGCTCCACAGGGACCAGCAATACTGAGCTGATTGAGCTCCAGCTGTGGTCCCATAGACATACAGAGGGGCTACCACTAGAGAGAGTTCCCAAATTAATGGAAGAGAAGTGCAATCGAAAATGATGACATAAGATGGTGCCTGCCTATCTTTCCCCTTCAAATTTGCAGTCTGAATTCCTCAAAGCAGCTAAATCCCAGATTAAACCAATAGCTTCAACTGTAGTCAAAGGTATAGTGCATATCATGCTGAGGCCCGACCATACGGTTGTAATTCAAGGAGTTCACATATACAGAGAGTTGCCTCCAGCATTTCTGAAAGCAGGGGGGAATCTCTCTCACTCTGCCTAGAGAATATATATGGAGAGACAGCCAAGAGAAGACATATGGAGAGACAGCCAAGAGAAGATATATTCGGAGCGATTGTACTTCCACGTTCTCCTCCGTTTAGCAGTTTACACTTTCTTTGATGCCTCAAAGCAAGATGACTAATCCTAATGATTTTTAGCTCTTATTCCTTATCCCCCTTTTTTATGGGAGGAGAGGAAAGGGGGAGAGGAGAGTAGCGTGAGTCATCGTGCTGTCATATATCCACATCCCAGTGTTAATCATATGGAGACAGAGAGATATATCAATATACCTCATGAATGAGTACCGGACAGTCTTATTAAAAGTATGTGAGGTATGATATGTGCACGTAGTGTGAGGAAGATGTGTAATCAAACAGTATTGCCTCTGGATGTGAATGGGAGCTGGCAATGGAATCCTTTAAACAATCTACCCTATCGAGGGAGATCAGCATCTCTTTCTCAATGAACTCCATGTCACACACGCACGCACGCATGCATGCACGCACACACGCACACACACACACACACACACACACGTGGGGGTAATTAGGATAGTAGGCTGTAATCCTGGACCATTGAGGAGGCGGGTTTAAAGTTATTAGCATTGTTGTCATCGGTGTGAAATTGCTTTCGTCCGTCGTCTTCTACTTGGTAGGTTAGCATTGTTGGTGAGAGGGAAACTAATGGAGAATAATTATGTTAGCTACCTGCTGAAATGAAGTACATTGTTTAATCTAGAGAGGGTAATTTCAATATGATTGAGTGTTTAATTACTTCAAATGTTCATGTTTATTAATATATTGTTATGTACTTGAGTGAAGACCCAAAAGCGGTTTTAACAGAAAACAGAGTTCTTTAATGAAAAACAGGAATGGCATAAATCCTCTTCCAACGTAGTCAATGGAACAAAAAGAACGTTAGTATAATGCAGGATGCACCTGCCAGGCAGACTCCGACAGGATAGGACAAGGTGGAAGCAAACGAGACGACAGCTTGCTTCTGGCATCAAAAACACAAACAAGAATCAGACACTGAAAGTAGCAGGAACAGAGAGAGAAATAGAGACCTAATCAGAGGGGGAAGAGAGAACAGGTGGGAAAGAGTGAATGAGCTAGTTAGGGGAGATGTAGAACAGCTGAAGAATGAGAGACAGAGAAGGTAACCTAAAAAGACCAGCAGAGAGAGACAGAGTGAAGAGAAAGGACAGGAACAGACATAACAAGACATGACAGTACCCCCCCCCACTCACCGAGCGCCTCCTGGCGCACTCGAGGAGGAAACCTGGCGGCAACGGAGGAAATCATCGATCAGCGAACGGTCCAGCACGTCCCGAGAGGGAACCCAACTCCTCTCCTCAGGACCGTACCCCTCCCAATCCACTAGGTACTGATGACCACGGCCCCGAGGGCGCATGTCCAAAATCTTACGGACCCTGTAGATGGGTGCGCCCTCGACAAGGATGGGGGGGGAGGGACGAGCGGGCGCGAAGAACGGGCTTAACACAGGAGACATGGAAGACCGGGTGAACGCGACGAAGATAGCGCGGGAGAAGAAGTCGCACTGCGACAGGATTAATGACCTGAGAAATACGGAACGGACCAATGAACCGCGGGGCCAACTTGCGAGAAGCTGTCTTAAGGGGAAGGTTCTGAGTGGAGAGCCATACTCTCTGACCGCAACAATATCTAGGACTCTTGGTCCTACGCTTATTAGCGGCCCTCACAGTCTGCGCCCTATTACGGCAAAGTGCCGACCTGACCCCCTTCCAGGTGCGCTCGCAACGCTGGACAAAAGCCTGAGCGGAGGGGACGCTGGACTCGGCGAGCTGAGATGAGAACAGCGGAGGCTGGTACCCGAGGCTACTCTGAAAAGGAGATAGACCGGTAGCAGACGAGGGAAGCGAGTTGTGGGCGTACTCTGCCCAGGGGAGCTGTTCTGACCAAGACGCAGGGTTACGAAAAGAAAGACTGCGTAAAATGCGACCGACAGTCTGATTGGCCCATTCGGCTTGACCGTTAGACTGGGGATGAAAGCCAGACGAGAGACTGACGGAAGCCCCAATCAAACGGCAAAACTCCCTCCAAAATTGAGACGTGAACTGCGGGCCTCTGTCGGAAACGACGTCAGACGGAAGGCCATGAATTCGGAAAACATTCTCGATAATGATCTGAGCCGTCTCCTTAGCAGAAGGGAGCTTAGCGAGAGGAATGAAATGAGCCGCCTTAGAGAATCTATCGACAACCGTAAGAATAACTGTCTTCCCCGCTGATGAAGGCAGTCCGGTGATAAAATCTAAAGCGATGTGAGACCACGGTCGAGAGGGAATGGGAAGCGGTCTGAGACGGCCGGCAGGAGGAGAGTTCCCAGATTTAGTCTGCGCGCAGACCGAACAAGCGGCGACAAATCGACGCGCGTCACGTTCCCGAGTGGGCCACCAGAAACGCTGGCGAATGGAAGCGAGCGTACCCCGAACGCCGGGGTGGCCGGCTAACTTGGCAGAGTGGGCCCACTGAAGAACGGCCGGACGAGTAGGAACGGGAACGAACAGAAGGTTCCTAGGACAAGCTCGCGGCGACGGAGTGTGAGCGAGTGCTTGCTTTACCTGCCTCTCAATTCCCCAGACAGTCAACCCGACAACACGCCCCTCAGGGAGAATCCCTCGGGGTCGGTGGAGACCTCAGAAGAACTGAAGAGACGAGATAAAGCATCAGGCTTGGTGTTCTTTGAGCCCGGACGATAAGAAATCACAAACTCGAAACGAGCGAAAAACAGAGCCCAACGAGCCTGACGCGCATTAAGTCGTTTGGCTGAACGGATGTACTCAAGGTTCCTATGGTCAGTCCAAACGACAAAAGGAACGGTCGCCCCCTCCAACCACTGTCGCCATTCGCCTAGGGCTAAGCGGATGGCGAGCAGTTCGCGATTACCAACATCATAGTTACGTTCTGACGGCGATAAGCGATGAGAGAAAAACGCGCAAGGATGGACCTTGCCGTCAGAGAGAGAGCGCTGAGAGAGAATGGCTCCCACACCCACCTCTGACGCGTCAACCTCAACAACAAACTGACTAGAGATGTCAGGTGTAACAAGAATAGGTGCGGATGTAAAACGATTCTTAAGAAGATCAAAAGCTCCCTGGGCGGAAACGGACCACTTAAAGCACGTCTTAACAGAAGTAAGGGCTGTGAGGGGAGCTGCCACCTGACCGAAATTACGGATGAAACGACGATAGAAATTAGCGAAGCCCAGAAAGCGCTGCAGCTCGACGCGTGACTTAGGAACGGGCCAATCAATGACAGCCTGGACCTTAGCGGGATCCATCTTAATGCCCTCAGCGGAAATAACGGAACCGAGAAAAGGGACAGAGGCGGCATGAAAAGTGCACTTCTCAGCCTTCACATAAAGACAGTTCTCCAAAAGGCGCTGGAGGACGCGTCGCACGTGCTGAACATGAATCGAGAGAGACGGTGAAAAAATCAGGATATCGTCCATGTAAACAAAAACAAAAATGTTCAGCATGTCTCTCAGGACGTCGTTAACTAGTGCCTGAAAGACAGCTGGAGCGTTAACGAGGCCGAAAGGAAGAACCCGGTATTCAAAGTGCCCTAACGGAGTGTTAAACGCCGTCTTCCACTCGTCCCCCTCCCTGATGCGCACGAGATGGTAGGCGTTACGAAGGTCCAATTTGGTGAAAAACCTGGCTCCCTGCAGGATCTCGAAGGCTGAAGACATAAGAGGAAGCGGATAACGATTCTTAACTGTTATGTCATTCAGCCCTCGATAATCCACGCATGGGCGCAGGGACCCGTCCTTCTTCTGAACAAAAAAAAACCCCGCTCCGGCGGGAGAGGAGGAGGAGACTATGGTACCGGCGTCGAGCGAAACCGACAAATAATCCTCGAGAGCCTTACGTTCGGGAGCCGACAGAGAGTATAATCTACCCCGGGGGAGTAGTTCCCGGAAGGAGATCAATACTACAGTCATACGACCGGTGTGGAGGGAGAGAAGTGGCCTTGGAACGACTGAACACCGTGCGCAGATCGTGATACTCCTCCGGCACCCCTGTCAAATCGCCAGGCTCCTCCTGTGAAGAAGAGACAGAGGAAACAGGAGGGATAGCAGACATTAAACAGGTCACATGACAAGAAACATTCCAGGATAGGATAGTATTACTAGACCAATTAATAGAAGGGTTATGGCGCACTAGCCAGGGATGACCCAAAACAACAGGTGTAAAAGGTGAACGAAAAATTAAAAAATAAATGGTTTCGCTATGATTACCAGAGACAGTGAGGGTTAAAGGCAGCGTCTCACGCTGAATCTTGGGGAGAGAACTACCATCTAAAGCGAACAAGGCCGTGGGCTCCCTAACTGTCTGAGAGGAATGTCATGTTCCCGAGCCCAGGTCTCGTCCATAAAACAGCCCTCCGCCCCAGAGTCTATCAAGGCACTGCAGGAAGCAGATGAACCGGGCCAGCGGAGATGGACCGGAAAGGTAGTGCGTGATCCAGAAGGAGAGGCCTGAGTAGTTGCGCTCACCAGTAGCCCTCCTCTTACTGATGAGCTCTGGCTTTTACTGGACATGAGGTGACAAAATGACCAGCGGAGCCGCAGTAGAGACAGAGGCGATTGGTGATTCTCCGTTCCTTCTCCTTGGCCGAGATGCGGATACCCCCCAGCTGCATAGGCTCAGCATCCGAGCCGGCGGAGGAGGGTGGCAGTGATGCGGCAGGTGGCAGTGATGTGGAGAGGGGAGCAACGGAGAACGCGAGCTCCTTTCCACGAGCTCGGCGACGAAGATCAAACCGTCGCTCTATGCGAATAGCGAGAGCTATTAAGGAGTCCAGACTGGAAGGAACCTCCCGGGAGAGGATCTCATCCTTAACCTCGACAAGGAGACCCTCCAGAAAACGAGCGAGCAAAGCCGGCTCGTTCCAGTCACTAGAGGCAGCGAGAGTGCGAAACTCAATAGAATAATCCGTTATGGATCGATTCCCCTGACATAGGGAAGACAGGGCCCTGGAAGCCTCCTCTCCAAAAACAGAACGGTCAAAAACCTGTATCATCTCCTCCTTAAAGTCCTGATACTGGTTAATACACTCAGCCCTCGCCTCCCAGATTGCCGTGCCCCACTCACGCGCCCGTCCGGTAAGGAGAGAAATGACGTAGGCGATGCGGGCTGCGCTCCTGGAGTAAGTGTTGGGCTGGAGAGAGAACACCACATCACACTGAGTGAGGAATGAGCGGCACTCAGTGGGCTCCCCAGAGTAACACGGCGGGTTGTTGATCCTGGGCTCCGGAGACTCGGAAACCCTGGAAGTGGGCGGTGGATCGAGGTGGAGTTGGTGAACCTGTCTTGTGAGGTCGGAGACTTGGACGGCCAGGGTCTCAACGGCATGTCGAGCAGCAGACAATTCCTCCTCGTGTCTGCCTAGCATCGCTCCCTGGATCTCGACGGCGGAGTGAAAAGGGTCCGGAGCCGCTGGGTCCATTCTTGGTCAGATTCTTCTGTTATGTACTTGAGTGAAGACCCAAAGCGGTTTTAACAGAAAACAGAGTTCTTTAATGAAAAACAGGAATGGCATAAATCCTCTTCCAACGTAGTCAATGGAACAAAAAGAACGTTAGTATAATGCAGGATGCACCTGCCAGGCAGACTCCGACAGGATAGGACAAGGTGGAAGCAAACGAGACGACAGCTTGCTTCTGGCATCAAAAACACAAACAAGAATCAGACACTGAAAGTAGCAGGAACAGAGAGAGAAATAGAGACCTAATCAGAGGGGGAAGAGAGAACAGGTGGGAAAGAGTGAATGAGCTAGTTAGGGGAGATGTAGAACAGCTGAAGAATGAGAGACAGAGAAGGTAACCTAAAAAGACCAGCAGAGAGAGACAGAGTGAAGAGAAAGGACAGGAACAGACATAACAAGACATGACATATATAGTAATGAATAACACATGAATACAATTTATCACACATGTATACGTAGACGGTCATAGACTAGTAGTGGAGCTAACAGGAGGTTGTGTGTGTGTGTGTGTGTGTGTGTGTGTGTGTGTGTGTGTGTGTGTGTGTGTGTGTGTGTGTCTGTGTGTGTCTGTGTCTGTGTCTGTGTCTGTGTCTGTGTGTGTGTGTGTGTGTGTGTGTGTGTGTGTGTGTGTGTGTGTGTGTGTGTGTGTGTGTGTGTGTCTGTGTCTGTGTCTGTGTGTCTGTGTGTGTGTGTGTGTGTGTGTGTGTGTGTGTGTGTGTGTGTGCCACACAGGGTAACAGGGATTACAAAAAAACAATAACTGTAATGTGTTACAGCAAAAAAATACTGTAATCAGATTGAAGAGAAACTAGATGATTATTTGCAGGATTACCTTTAAATTGAAAAAGTACGTTTGCGAGAAAATAGTTTTTTTGACACTTTTCTGTTTTCTCAATGACATTCAAATCAGCATTGAAAAAAAGGCGCTAGTTTAAGTTTTTCCTCCTGAGTGAGTCTGACCACCAATCAGAGACCAGTATGATGACACCAAATGTGTGGGAAAAGAGAAGGAACAGGCTTCAGTCCAAGCTACGTCTTCCAATGGTGCGACTGCTGTCGGCAGCCAAAGATTATCCAAGTTGAATAAACTCTTGGAGGTAAACGATGACAGCAGTGGTGTAGCCTAGAGTGATACAGATATCACTTATTATTGATATCTACATAGCGCATTGATGTGAATCCCACTGCTGCTCTCTCATTTAGCTATTTGCACCTTATGGATTGTGGTTGTTGTGGATGACTGTTCACAAATCTAAATGTGTAGTTGAACCCAATAATGGTCGAATTCAAGAAGTTTAAGCTGCCTATCAATCATTATTTTTGAAACCAATAGACAGCCAGTGAAAAATGCGCTCATGCAACAGCAGCGTAGTGCAGATCCCAGCCTATGGAATAAAAGTGGAGCTTTTATAAACTCAGCAAAAAAATAATTGTCCTCTCACTGTCAAGTACGTTTATTTTCAGCAAACTTAACATGTGTAAATATTTGTCTGAACATAACAAGATTCAACAACTGATACATAAGCTGAACAAGTTCCACAGACATGTGACTAACAGAAATTGAATAATGTGTCCCTGAACAGAGGGGGATGGTTAAAAATCAAAAGGAACAGTCAGTATCTGGTGTGGCCACCAGCTGCATTAAGTACTGCAGTACATGTCCTCCTCATGGACTGCACCAGATTTGCCAGTTCTTGCTGTGAGATGTTACCCCACTCTTCCACCAAGGCACCTGCAAGTTCCCGGACATTTCTGGGGGTAATGGCCCTCACCCTCACCCTCCGATCCAACAGGTCCCAGACGTGCTCAATGGGATTGAGATCTGGGCTCTTTGCTGGCCATGGCAGAACACTGACATTCCTGTCTTGCAGGAAATCACGCACAGAACAAGCAGTATGGCTGGTGGCATTGTCATGCAGGAGGGTCATGTCAGGATGAGTCTGCAGGAAGCGTACCACATGAGGACGAGGATGTCTTCCCTGTAACACAGAGCATTGAGATTGCCTGCAATGACAACGAGCTCAGTCCGAGGATGCTGTGACACACCAACCCAGACCATGATGGACTCTCCACCTCCAAATCGTTCCCGCTCCAGAGTACAGACCTCAGTGTAATGCTCACTCCTTCGATGATAAACGCGAATCTGACCATCAACCCTGTTGAGAGTAAACAGTGACTCGTTAGTGAAGAGCACTTTTTGCCAGTCCTGTCTGGTCCAGCGACGGTGGTTTTGTGCCCATAGGTGACATTGTTGCCGGTGATGTCTGGTGAGGACCTGCCTTACAACAGGCCTACAAGCCCTCAGTCCAGCCTCTCTCAGCCTATTGCGGACAGTCTGAGCACTGATGGAGGGATTGTACGTTCCTGGTGTAACTCGGGCAGTTGTTGTTGCCATGCTGTACCTGTCCTGCAGGTGTGATGTTCAGATGTACCGATCCTGTGCAGGTGTTGTTACACGTGGTCTGCCACTGCGAAGATGATCAGCTGTCCGTCTCCCTGTAGCCCTGTCTTAGGCGTCTCACAGTACGGACATTGCAATTTATTGCCCTGGCCACATCTGCAGTCCTCATGCCTCCTTGCAGCATGCCTAAGGCATGTTCACGCAGATGAGTAGGGACCCTGGGCACCTTTCTTTTGGTGTTTTTGAGACTCAGTAGAAAGGCCTCTTAAGTGTCCTAAATTTTCATAACTGTGACCTTAATTGCCTACCGTATGTAACCTGTTAGTGTCTTAAAGACCGTTCCACAGGTGCATGTCCATTAATTGTTTATGGTTAATTGCAAAAGCATGGGAAACAAGTGTTTATTTTAAACCCTTTACAATGAAGACCTGTGAAGTTATTTGGATTTTTACAAATTATCTTTGAAAGACAGGGTCCTGAAAGAGGGACGTTTCTTTTTTTGCTGAGTTTAGATCAGTCTAATTCTTGCTAATAAAAACATAATGAATCCATAGGCCTAATGGACACATGCTCAAACTGGCACACTTTTCATAGACTTAAAGGAGCAATCTGTAGTTGCTACCTCCATTTTTGGACTTGTAAATTATATATATATATATGATCCATTGAAGAATAAACACCTGCATATTATCAAGATATCAAGTGTCACCAACAAAAAGGTAAACAACAGGCCGATAGCAAATGCAGCATACGACATTCATTTTTCACATGTAAATAGCCCTTTTCAGTAGTGCTCAAAGCATGCCGTTCCATGAGGGCAGCATTTATTTTCCAACTCAAATCAATGAGCCCAACAGAGTAGGGCTGGGTAATAAATCCTTAGTCTTGAGGTCATGCTCAGGTAAAACTGTTTGGCTAATCTATACTTCCATATTTCAAAGTACTATTCTTGAAGATCAAGGGGTATAACATTTATTGGAATGACTGGAATTGTGATAGACTTTGGTTTTTAATGTAAAGATATAATTGAATCGTATTATTATGTGTGGTAGAAAGCGATGGGCTAGAAGAAGCCTACATAACCAACCCATAAGGTAAAAGGTAACATCCATATATGACCAGCTATGTAAACTTTAACATTGAATTCTCCTGCAATAGATATTGTTCAATTGGTAACATACATTTTTGTCTTCTTCTAATGCCTCTTAAGGGGAAAGTAATCTAAAAGTAATGGAAGGTAATCAGATTACATTACTGAGTTTGAGTAATCCAAAAGTTATGTTACTGATTACAATTTTGGACAGGTCACTAGCAACTGTAACGGATTACATTTAGAAAGTAACCATGCCAACCCTGGGGCCACAGAATAAATACACATTATGTAAATGCTGTGGCGTTGTCTGTGATGTCATAATGAAATATATTATAAGTGCTTTATTGGCTAAGCCCAGCTGCTTTCTGGTTCATTTCTAATGGGGAAGACGAGGATAATAATTCACATTGTTGCCCATAGAGAATTGTTATAATACATTACGCGACTACAGCACACTGAAGCCTGTTGCAAGCCAATATTTACGTCCCAAATTGCACCCTATTCCCTATGCAGTGCACTACTTTTAAACAGGGCTCATATAGCTCTGGTCAAAAGTAGTGCACTAGCAGGCCATTTGGTAAACAGTCAATACCAATGAGCGAATAAAAGGAATAGGAATCATGTACAACAGGGGCTCTGGAGTATATTTTATGCAATTTCTTCATAAGTTAGTTACAGTGTTTTCAACTTTCATATTTTGTAAATAGAGACTTAATTGAATATGCTTAATTTGGGTTTGTTCTCATTAGGAGCTGAACGCAGAAGGGACCTGGTTGTTAAAGATTTCAGCTTAGCGGCTCGTGTAATGAACGTGGCACAGCAAAACACATTGATTCTGTAAAACAGCCTTGAAATAATAATACCTTCTGTGAGAGAGGAGCATGACGATGCAAGACCAGACCATAGGTACATGTCCCAACTGTTTCTTCTTGAACTCAAACAACCTTCCATTCAGTTCAATCAAATAACTATATTCTTGCTGTGTTTACAGTGTTTCTGAGGGAGACCGTTGAAGAGTCATTAGCCCTGACCAAGGCACCCTATTCCCAGGGCACTGGTGAAAAGTGGTGCTCTAGAGAATAAGGTGCCTCCCCTCTTCACACTTCCCTCTTTGAACAGAGACCTGTCATTTAAACATCCATGTACAGTACAACCTTGCAAGCGTACAGAACAGCATGTGTGTCGAGCACATTTTAGCTGGGGCTCCAGCAGAGCTCATATCACACTGCACAGCATGGGAATAATTCCATCTCTCGCTCTCCCTATCTTTCTCGCTTTCTCTCCCTACTTCTCTCTCTACCTCTCTCCCTCTCTCTTTCTCTCTCCCTACATCTCTCCCTCTCTCTTTCTCTCTCCCTACCTCTCCCTACCCCTCTCTCTCTCCCTACCTCTCCCTACCTCTCCCTACCTACCTCCCTCTCTCTCGCTCTCCCTCTCTCTACCTCTCTGTACCTCTCCCTACCTCTCCCTCCCTCCCTACCTCCCTCTCTCTCTCTCTACCTCTCCCTACCTACCTTCCTACATACCTCCCTCTCTCTCTCTCTCTCTCTCGCTCTCCCTCTCTCTCTCTCTCTCTCTCTCTCCCTCTCCCTCTCCCTCTCTCTCTACCTCTCTTTACCTCTCCCTACCGCTCTCCCTACCCCTCTCTCTACCTCTCCCTACCTCTCTCTCCCTCCCTACCTCTCTCTCCCTCCCTACCTGTCCCTCTCTCGCTCCTCTCTGAGTGTTAGTTAGCCCCTCCCTACCTGTCCCTCTCTCCCTCCTCTCTGAGTGTTAGTTAGCCCCTCCCTCCCTACCCCTCTCTCCCTCCCTACCTGTCCCTCTCTCCCTCCTCTCTGAGTGTTAGTTAGTCCCTCCCTACCTGTCCCTCTCTCCCTCCTCTCTGAGTGTTAGTTAGCCCCTCCCTCTCTCCCTACCTGTCCCTCTCTCCCTCCCTTCCTCTCTCTCCCTCCCTACCTCTCTCTCCCTCCCTACCTCTCCCTCTCTCCCTCCTCTCTGAGTGTTAGTTAGCCCCTCCCTACCTGGCCCTCTCTCCCTCCTCTCTGAGTGTTAGTTAGTCCCTCCCTGGTGACCTTGTCCTCAGCAGCAGCAGCAGTGATTAAGGATCAGGGCCAAATACCATTTCCTTTTTACCAATTCCACAGGAAGATAAGTGACTGCTGTTTGATACGGGCCCACCGGGCAATTAGACTGCACTGTGGCCCTGCATCCCAAACAGAACCCTATTTGATATATACTGCACTAGGGGCCCTGGTCAAAAGTAGTGCACTATGTAGGGAATAGGGTGCCTTTTGTGACGCAGTCTGTGACTGCCAGCCTGCTACCCTTCTCCCAGTGCTTTGTTAGTGCTCTCTGTGTACTGAAGCCAGGCCAGATTATTAAATACCCCGCACAACCTATTGCACTGAAACTGCAATGCGAGACGGCAGTGTGAACAATGATATGTATTTTCTACTTCTTTTTTCATTCTTTTTTCTTTTATCCTCTGCGATATCTATGACCTGAGAGGAAACAATAATGCTGAACGGAGGAAGTCCTGGAAAAGAGAGGAGAGGAGAGGAGAGGAGAGGAGGGGAGGAGGGAGGGGGAGGGGAGGGGGAGGGAGGGGGGGAGAGGAGAGGAGGGGAGGGGAGGGGAGAGGAGGGAGGAGGAGAGGAGGGGAGAGGGAGAGGGGAGGAGTGGGGAGGGGAGAGGGAGGGAGGGAGGGGAGGAGGGGAGAGGGGGGGAGGAGGGGAGAGGAGGGGGAGAGGAGGGGAGAGGGAGGGGAGAGGAGGGGAGGGGAGAGGAGGGAGGGAGGGGAGGGGGAGGAGGAGGAGGGGGGGGGAGGAAGGAGGGGAGGAGGGAGGGGAGGAGGGGGGAGAGGAGAGGAGGAGGAGGAGGAGAGGGAGAGGGAGGGAGGGGGGAGGAGAGGGGGAGGGGGGGAGGAGGGAGAGGAGAGGAGGGAGGAGGAGGGAGGGAGGGGAGGGGAGGGAGGGGAGGGGGGAGGGAGAGGAGAGGAGAGGAGAAGAGGAGGAGAGGAGGGAGGGGGAGGAGGAGGAGGGGAGAGGAGAGGAGGGAGGGAGGGGAGGGGAGGGGGGGGAGGGGGAGGGGAGGGGAGAGGAGAGGAGAGGAGAGGGAGAGGAGGGGAGAGGAGGGGAGGGGAGAGGAGGGGAGGGGAGGGGGAGGGAGAGGAGAGGAGGGGAGGGGGAGAGGAGAGGAGAGGGGGAGGGAGAGGGAG